>NC_041396.2:250172929-250360429 GCF_900747795.2 Erpetoichthys calabaricus
TAATTAATTTTTTGTTCTTCGCTGTTTGCGGCTCTTCCTTCATTTCTCCTTACTCAGTTCACAGTCTTTTCATGTGATTACGTGGGAGGCGTGATGACGTGACACTCAACTCCGCCTCCCACGGCCATCAAGCTGCCGTCCATTACAGTATATTGTCAAAAATGAGGTTCCAGTTATGACCATTACGCGTTGAATTTCGAAATGAAACCTGCCTAACTTTTGTAAGTAAGCTGTAAGGAATCAGCCTGCCAAATTTTAGCCTTCCACCTACACGGGAAGTTGGACAATTAGTGATGAGTGAGTCAGTCAGTGAGGGCTTTGCCTTTTATTAATTAGTATAGATTTAAGCAGCATTTAATTAATGTCATTTAATTGATTGTGTAAGATATATACTGCATACACAGGTCAAATCCTGTTATAGTGAATACTGAAGTAACAAAATTTTCAGAATAATGAATACTTTTTGTTGGAATCGGGTGTAACAGATTTTATTTTTAAAAATATGAATTTCAGAATAACAAATGTTTTTTCAACAAAAATGACCACCAAAGATAATAATGCAATGCAAAAAACACTTAAACGCCTACACGCCTATACTTTCACAGAGTCTCGGGTACCCTGTAACAGGCTGTCTCTTTCTTGCTAGACCGAAAGAAACTTAGTCTGTTGCAAAATTTCTAGTCTCAGGCAGTCTTGGAGAGAGTGTAAGCGCGACATCATACACATAGCTGAAGGATCCACATGGGTAGTTGTGCTGTGTGCGGATACTGTACTGTATAAGTTTCACAGCGGTTCTCAAAGTTTTTGTTGCAATTAATAAAAAAAAAGTGAGAAACAGCATCAGTTTATACTGAAAAAAAGTTACACTTAACATCTCACTTTCATTATGTTTTCATACCTGTATTTCTATAGAAGTTTTATCTATCGCCTCATCAAATAAAATATTTCTTTTGGTTTAAGAAGTGCCATTTATTATACAGATATTGTCAAGCTTGGGACACAGAGTTGCATTAGAGGCAGGAAGGTATCTCCAGGTGTCCAAGAAAAATACAGGCATTTTATTACTATATAGAGAAGGCAGGTACAGTCTCAAGCATTCATTCAAAATAGGAGCTGTTACTTAGCAATCAAGGACATGAGACAGAAGCTGCAACATGGTAATCGTCCTGCTTTAGATTTGAAGAACACCAGAAACTCGAAATCACCACTGTGGCAAACCAGGACAGTGCGAAGAAGAGAAGGTCAAAGTCTGGTGTTAAATGTTGTAAACATTGTGTGATAAGCAAGTTACACTGTAAGCATGATCCTTCATAGGACAACCAATTGCTCTGCCATTAGTTTACTGCTTAATAGATGCAGCAGAGCATGTGCGAGTAGGAGGCAGCTAAAGGGCCTGAGTAATTATAATACCACATCAGACCAGGGAATGGCAGGATGTACTGACTGTCTTTCTCAGTTCCTTGCAGACTATTCCCCGGAAATCCCACCAGGTTCTGGCACCTTTGATGATGTAGCTTCCTGTTTCGGTGCCTTTGATGATGGCACTTCCTGTTTTGGCACCTTGGATGACGTCACTTCCAGTTCTGGCACCTTAGATGACATCACTTCCAGTCACAATGGTGTCACTTCCGGTTCTGGCTCCGATGACTTCATTTCCTTTACGGGGCTTTAAAGCCGCCATCTTACCTCCAGTCTGACAGTTCTGTTTCAGACTCAGTCTTGTGAACATCTCTGTTCAATTATTTAAAGTTTTGCAGCCAGGACATAATATACAGGTGGCTGCCCCAAACCTTTATGATGTCTGGAGTGAATTACTTGTCTCAAAATATATGGTTTTTTTTTTTGTTAGAGAAATGGTGAAAATTACTGTTTTTAAGCAAGACTTGTTTCAGATAGGTACATTACAGAAAAAGTAAACAATATGACAGAATGTAATTATGACAAGCATTTTCTTTCTTTATGCCATGTATTATGGACAGATATTTTTATACAAATATTATTAGTTGAAGTATGTATTTTAAGGACATTTTACTTATTTTAACATTTTATGTTCACTGAACAATAAGCCTACAGAATTCATTTTGTTAATGAAAAACACAATTAACATCTGTGGTTTAAAGTTTAATTATAAAAATACACTTTAATATAGGACATAAGACTACTATTTATCTAGTTATGCAAGAGACTAGAATAAAACATTTTCTAAGTGATAAAGAAAAAAAAATGGAATCGGTGTCAGAATCTGCTGATCAAGTAACATGAAATCGGTAATCGGTAACCCAATCGCAGCATCCCTAATTAAAGGGATTAAAATAAGAAAAAGCCAGGCAAGATTCCACACAAGGCAAGATTCCAGTCCTGGATGGTGCACATTCACTCATTAACACCTGGGACAGTTTAGAGTTTAAAGTTAATGTTACAGGTACGTTCTTTGGGCTTTGTAAGTACAAGCCCACACAGAAAAGAGGAATGTGCAGACAACACCAGCAACTTCAAGGACAGGATTCAAAACCTGGATTTTGGAGCTGTGAGACAAAAGTAATTGAACCATGCTTCCCCAGAAAAGTGTAAGTGATTTTTACATCACTGGAAAAGTGAGCAAGATGCTGGGCTCAGTATGTTTTAGAGATGATATTAGTTTTCATAATTAAATGATAAAATAAAACCAACTGCTGAAATAGCAATATTGAAATTGTTTCTTGTCCCAAAAACCAATTGTCCTGAATACTTCCTAAATAAATAAGTACATTCACAAAGCATTGCTGGGAGTGACTATATTTGACACTTCATACACTATTACCTACTTCCTAATCCATGTGCTTATTCTGGTCATGTCCAGTTTCAAAATAATTTTTAAAAAGGTTTAATTTCTTAACTATTTTCACTTCTCATTTCATTTTCAGTTTAGTTTTATGAAGTTTTAACCATTTCTATTTTAGCTTCTGTTAATGGAGATTTCCCTTATTTAGTTTTCATTTTAACAGAATAATTTCAGTATAATTTTTGTTTAAGCTTAAAAGAGGGTCACTTGATGAAAAATAAGAAAAGCATGCCATGCTTCAAAAGAGCCAGAACTGAAGGACACACTCAGATGTGTCCATAAAAGACAGAGTAAACCTCTTTTTGCTCCATCTATAGAGTTATCTTCTGAACAATATGTAAAATATGTCTCACTTGCTTTGAAACAGTATCCATTCTGATTATCTTTAAACTTGGGATTAAGTACTTCACAGTACCTTGTGAAAGCAAGTATAGTAATGCACACTACTGGCAAGACCATTTTACCTTAAAACATGCCTGACACTGACCATCTTCTACTGCAATATATTTTTACTAAGCCTTCCTTCGAAAAACTTGCAGTTTTCCAACTAACATCTGATGAATTAATATAATGTCTTTCAAAAATCACAATACTGCGGTGGGTTGGCACCCTGCCCAGGTTTGTTTCCTGCCTTGTGCCCTGTGTTGGCTGGGATTGGCTCCAGCAGACCCCCGTGACCCTGTGTTTGGATTCTGCGGGTTGGAAAATGGATGCATGGAAATCACAATATGATGGCATTGCTGGTGTAGCATCGTTGTGATGACATCTCCATTCCTACAGACAACAGCAAAATAAATCACTCCAACTAAAAATGTGAACATCATGATGATAAAAAGTATAATCTTAGAAAGAAGGATTTATTTTGAGTGGAAACCTTCCATAAATCAACCTTGATTCCTTTGAGACTCAAGTCTGTATTATAACCATGCTTAACTTTACTAATTTTAACTGACCTTTTTTGAATTTTGACATTTCATTTTCTGTCTGAAAACTTGGAAACACTCTGTTTGCAATCACTGTTTTTCTGTTTCTGCTATCACATCCCCACTTGTATTCCATCAGTTGTCTATGATGGCCAACACAGTTCTTGGCAGCAGTTGTCTGGTGTTTTGCTCAGTACATTCTGACATGGAGATACTGGTTTTGTCAGAAAGATGTTATAGTGCACTTTATTTAACAGGAGCATCTAAATGCACATACATCATATGCAAGCTTCCTGACTTATTTACTTCAATGTCATGCATACTGTAGATGTTTGCTCATCACTGTGGGATCTTCAGCTAAATTAAAAAACTCAACTCCTTCTCACTGTATTACAGCTGCTTAAAAAAGTCCCAATGCTCTCTCTCCAGCCTTTGAATAATTAATTCTCAAAAGCATTCTAGGCTGTAATATTTCTCTGCAGCCCTTGGTTCTTTCTTTTACCTATGAAACTAAGAGTCCAAACCCACCACTCATCCTTTGAATGAAAACATGACTGAATATTCCATATAAATTTTATTATTGCATAGCATTCTTCATTGAACATAGGCACAGAGTTGCTTGTACATATTTACATTTTTGTTATTTAATGCAATGGCAAGTTGCCAGTCCATACACCACTAACATTCATGAACATAAACTACACTAAGCACATACTAAAACAAAGCAGTTTCAATTGTAATATAACTCACAGTAATACAATGTCAATTAACATTATAATTAAGATCAGGCCAGCTGGCAACAGGAAAGCAAATACTCCAGTCAACAGCATTAATGAAGGAAAAATCCCCGGGAGTACATCTCTAATATCATAATTACCTGTTGGATAGTGTAAAATGATCAAATCTTTTTGCTGTGGAATCCCAATGTTCTCAATATTTCTGGTGTCACTCTTCCACAAGCAGGAGTAGCAGTTATTTAGAGTTGTTTCAAGTTACAACAGATTCTCATATGAAAATAACATAATGTAACATAAAATCTTCTAAAAACTTCCAATTTAGGGTTGTTGGCACAAGGGCCGAGCAATGCCAAACACAAGAGGAGGACCAATCAAGGACTGAGTGTTGGTTCATCACATAGCCTATACACTCTCACACACCCATACTTATTCACAAGGGGCCAACATACAATCATCAATTATGCTAACATATCTGTCCTTCGGATGTGTTAGGTAAACTGGTGCACTAGGAGAAAAATTATTATGCACGTAGTGGTGTACAACCGTGTCAACCTTGGTTTATCTTCTCAATTACACCTGCTGAATCATTTGTTTAATTATATTTAATATCTGCATCCAACTTATAAAACTACATCAAAACATTTCAAACTTCCTGTTACATTTGTTTTTTTCTGGAATACTATCCATTACTATGTCATGGCTTTAACCAGCAATCTCCTCACAGAGGGACTATTTGTAAGGAGGAGAATGTCATCCTCAAAGTACGTCTCACATGAATATTTGAAACATATTTCAGTTCCTTTCCCAAGACTCTCCATAAAAAACCCAGTATCTGACAGTCTGACCTTGGATGCAGACATTGTGTAAATCTTTTGAAAGAGGCAATTTACAAAACAAAAGGCCACCAGATCCATTAAGAGCCTGTCAGTTCTTTTCATTATGTTTCCCCAGCACATTATTACAGATTATTTCAACAATAAATAGGGCCTGTCTGGCTCAGTAACCCTTGTTTGCTGTTTGCCCTCTGATGTGATCATAGATACCAGTGTTAAAACCATTACTGAAATCATATATTTTCTCTTTTTCTTCAGATACACTGGTGTTCATTTTAATTTTCTAAATTGCTCTAACATTCTTTTTATTTTTTGTGTACTGTAAACCAGGGGTAGGCAACGTCGGTCCTGGAGTGCCACAGTATGTGCAGGTTTTTGTTCCAACCCAGTTCCTTAACGAGAACTCAATTATTGCTGATGAAGCACATATTGCTTAAGTGACATTTTAATGCTTGATTTTAGTGGTTTCGCTTGTTAAGGTTCTCCAACCTTAATTGCTTATTTCAATCTTAAACTGCTGCATTCAGTGTTTTAATTGCTCCTTATTAGCAATAAGATGTAAAAGACAAAGCAGCCAGCAGTTCTCCAGCTAGCTTTTTTCCAATTACATCTGTGTGTGTTCATCATGCACGGTTTGATTTAATAAAACACTTAATAGAAAAATGTGACAGACTGAAAATGATCTTCAAATCATTTGGATAATATCCTTGGAAAGGAAAAAAATCTACGATATAAAAGCCTTACATTGCACAGACTAACAAGCCATAAAATTAAATAAGGTCTGAGATTGGCAATGATTGGTTTCTAATTAAGCAATTGGGTTGGAATGAAAACCTGTAGCTACTGCGGCTCACCAAGACCGACATTGCCTACCCCTGTTTTACATCTTATTGCTAATAAGGAGCAATTAAAACACTGAATGCAGCAGTTTAAGATTGAAATAAGCAATTAAGGATGGAGAACCTTAACAAGCGAGACCACTAAAATGAAGCATTAAAATGTCACTTAAGCAATATGTGCTTCATCAGCAATAATTGAGTTCTCGTTAAGGAACTGGGTTGGAACAAAAACCTGCACATACTGTGGCACTCCAGGACCGACGTTGCCTACCCCTGCTGTAAACAATATTGTTCTGCTGTGTTTGAAGAAAGGAATTATATAAAATTAAGTACACAGGCTTGTGACCACTAGATGTCACAACAGAGCTTAAAAACACAGCATAACAACAAATTGAAGCACACACCTACTGGCACCTACTGGCCAATGGCGGCATTTTTACTCCCCTTTATCAGCAATAAAGTGACAAGTATGGGTTAATTTTTACTTTCTTGTTCTCCATTCCCTCTTTATTTTACATCATATAGTATCTTTTAAACTCATCTGTGCTCTTTAAGATTCTTACTTTTTTATTTTTATCTTAACATCTCTGTGATTAGATAAGACTTTAAAGTGTAGACTGAGGCTCACCTAAGGAGAGTTAGTGATTATTCCTTAAATACTGTATATCAGGGATACAAATCAGATAAGAAATGTTGGTTTGTCCTGTCTTAGCCACCACTTCTTCCTGCTTCTCTCTGTAAAGCATATACTTGGCATAGGAGACAAACAAGTGAGAAGGACACATTTTGTCATTGCAGTCTATGCACAAACCAGTGTTTTTCTTCGTGCCGGTCCCAAACCCAGATAAATGGGGAGGCATATGTCAGGAAGGGCATCCTGTGTAAAATTTTGCCAAATCAATATGCGGACAACAATACAAATTTCCATACTGGATCGGTTGAGCCCCGGGTTAACAACAACCGCTACCAGTACTGTCAACAGGTTGGTGACAGAAATTGGGCTACTGTTGGCTGAAGAAGTCGAAGAAGGAGAAGAAGAGGGGTGAGACGTGTCCGGAGGTAGGAAGAGAGGAGGAATGTAAAGAGAGTGGAACTGAGGGTAGGAACTTTGAATGTTGGCAGTTTGACTGGTAAGGGGAGAGAGTTAGCCGATATGATGGAGAGAAGGAAGGTTGATATATTGTGCGTGCAAGAGACTAAATGGAAGGGGAGTAAGGCCAGCTGGATCAGAGGTGGATTCAAATTGTTCTATCATGGTGTGGATAGGAGGAGAAATGGAGTAGGGGTTATTCTGAAGGAACAGTATGTCAAGAGTGTTCTGGAGGTGAAAAGAGCATCAGACAGAGTAATGATTATGAAGCTGGAAATTGGAGGTGTGATGATGAATGTTGATAGAGCATATGCCCCGCAAGCTGGGTGTGCAATGGATGAGAAAGAAGATTTTTGGAGTGAATTGGATGAAGTGATGAACAGTGTACCCAAAGGACAGAAAGTGGTGATTGGAGCGGATTTCAATGGACATGTTGGTGAAGGGAACAGAGGAGACGAGGAGGTGATGCGTAGGTATGGTGTCAAGGAGAGGAATGAAGAAGGTCAGAGGACAGTGGATTTTGCCAAAAGGATGGACAAGGCTGTGGTGAATACGTATTTTTAGAAGAGGGAGGAACATAGGCTGACGTACAAGAGTGGATGAAGATGCACACAGGTAGATTACATCCTATGCAGAAGAGTCAATCTGGAGGAGATTGAATCTGCAAAGTAGTGGCAGGGGAAAGTATAGTTAAGCAGCATAGGATGGTGGTGTGTAGGATGACGTTGCAGATCAAGAAGAGGAAGAGAGTGAGGGCTGAGCCAAGGATCAAATGGTGGAAGTTGAAAAAACGAAGACTGCAAGGTTGAGTTTAGGGTGAAGGTGAGACAGGCACTGGGTGGTAATGAAGAATTACCTTACAGTTGAGAAACTACAGCAGATGTATAAGGGTGACAGCAAGAAGGGTGCTTGGCGTGACATCTGGACAGAGGAGGAGGAAAAGGAAACCTGGTGGTGGAATGGGGAAGTACAGGAAAGTATACAGAGGAAGAGGATGGCAAAGAAGAAGTGGGATAGTCAGAGAGATGCAGAAAGTAGACAAGGGTACAAGGAGATAAGACACAAGGTGAAGAGAGAGATGGCAAAGGCTAAAGAAAAAGCATATGATGAGTTGTATGAGAGGTTGGACACTAAGGAGGGAGAAAAGGACCTGTATCAATGGCTATACAGAAGGACAGAGGTGTGAAAGATGCGCAGCAGGTTAGGGTAATAAAGGATAAAGATGGAAACATACTCACAAGCGAGGAGAGTGTGTTGAGCAGATGGAAAGAATACTTTGAGAGGCTTATGAATGAAGAGAACGAGAGAGAGAAGAGGTTGGATGATGTGGAGATAGGGAATCAGGAAGTGCAACGGATTAGCAAGGAGGAAGTAAAGACAGCGATGAAGAATGGAAAAGCCGTTGGTCCAGATGACATACCTGTGGAAGCATGGACGTGTTTAGGAGAGATGGCAGTGGAGTTTTTCACCAGATTGTTTAATGGAATCTTGGAAAGTGAGAGGATGCCTGAGGAGTGGAGAAGAAGTGTACTGGTGCCGATATTTAAGGATAAGGGAGATGTGCAGGACTGTAGTAACTACAGGGAGATAAAATTGATGAGCCACAGCATGAAGTTTTGGGAAAAAGTAGTGGAAGCTCGGTTAAGAAATGAGGTGATGATTAGTGAGCAGCAGTATGGTTTTCATGCCAACAAAGTGCACTACAGATGCAATGTTTGCTCGGAGGGTGTTGATGGAGAAGTATAGAGAAGGCCAGAAGGAGTTGCATTGTGTCTTTGTGCATCTGGAGAAAGCATATGACAGGGTGCCTCGACAGGAGTTGTGGTATTGTATGAGGAAGTCGGGAGTGGCAGAGATGTACGTAACAGTTGTACAGGATATGTACGAGGGAAGTGTTACTGTGGTGAGGTCTGCAGTAGGAGTGATGGATGCATTCAAGGTGGAGGTGGGATTACAGAAAGGGATCAGCTCTGAGCCCTTTCTTATTTGAAATGGTGATGGACTGGTTGACAGACAAGATTAGACAGGAGACCCCGTGAACTATGATGTTTGCTGATAACATTGTGATCTGTAGCGATAGTAGGGAGCAGGTTGAGGAGACCCTGGAGAGGTGGAGATATGCTCTAGAGAGGAGAGGAATGAAGGTCAGTAGGAACAAGACAGAATACATGTGTGTAAATGAGAGAGAGGTCAGTGGAATGGTGAGGGTGCAAGGAGTAGAGTTGGTGAAGGTGGATGACTTTAAATACTTAGGATCAACAGTACAGTGTGATGGACGACCGGCTATGGACTCCGGTCGCCACCCCCAGGCCGCTAGGAGGAGCCCTCCGGACAGCATATTTGTGCCCCGAGTTCCAGCAGGGCCTCATGGACTTTGTAGTGTTGTGACACAGCCCTGCTGGATACCTTGGGGGCCGGCAGGAGTCGCTGTAGGGGGGCTAGTGGGCTCTTGCATGCCCTATAACCCGGGAGTGCGTCACAGTCACGTGACTGGAGGAAGCGGCGTGCTCCCGGGATGAAAAGGACTGTTTACCCTGACCCGGAAGGGATAAGGACTTGGGGGTTTGGCCAGGAACCACTTCCGGGTCAGGGGCTATAAAAGGACTCTGGGTAAGCCCAGACATTTGAGCTGAGCTGGGAGGTAGGGTGGCAACGTGTCTGGGCGAGGAGGATTGGTTATTGTAGAGAATAGTTTATTAAGTATATGAGTGTGGTGTGTGTAGTGCTTTGTGCACAGTATAGTAAAATAAATAGTTATTATACTTTCACCTGGTCTCAAGAGTGGTACCTGAGGGTTCAAGAGGTGGACAAACGCTACATCTGCTACAACAGAAAAATGGGGATTGTGGAAGAGAGGTGAAAAAGAGGGTGCAGGCAGGGTGGAATGGGTGGAGAAGAGTGTCAGGAGTGACTTATGACAGACGGATATCAGCAAAAGTGAAAGGGAAGGTCTACAGGACGGTAGTGATACCAGCTGTGTTATATGGGTTGGAAACAGTGGCACTGACCAGAAAGCAGGAGACAGAACTGGAGGTGACAGAGTTAAAGATGCTATGATTTGCACTGGGTGTAATGAGGATGGACAGGATTAGAAATGAGTACATTAGAGGGTCAGTGCAGGTTGGACGGTTGGGAGACAAAGTCAGAGAGGTGAGATTGCGTTGGTTTAGACATGTGCAGAGGAGAGATGCTGAGTATATTGGGAGATGGATGCTAAGGATAGAGCTGCCAGGCATAAGAAAAAGAGGAAGGCCTAAGAGAAGGTTTATGGATGTGGCGAGAGAGGACATGTAGGTGATGGGTGTAACAGAACAAGATGCAGAGGACAGAAAGATATGAAAGAAGATGATCCACTGTGGCAACCTCTAACGGGAGCAGCCGAAAGAAGAAGAAGAGTCTAGCATTCATGATCATCATCAATAAAGGTTATTCCATACATACCTGGTAGTTCTGAAACACTTTCTTCAGTCTCTTGTTAAGCATGCTGGCTGATGTGTCTTCATTCCAAACCTTCCAGGAACTGAAACGAGACCCAAATGATCCAACTACAGACTTCTGCTGCTTCTTATGACTGTTCCAACTCCAAACAAAGTCCCACAAGCGTGTAAGAAAGTGGGGAAACTTCACAAATGATCCTGGAGGTGGAATAGAAGAGCTTGTAGTACTGCCCTTGGCTTTTCCATGATAATCTGATCTATTCTCAACAGCCTTGTTATGCATGACAGTGTTTTTTGAGTTGTTTTTTAGGCTGTTGTTGAAGGGAGGCAAGAGCTGTGTTGCAGACATTGCCAGGGGTGGCTTTCTTGTATGCCCCACTTGAGCCATGCGAATGATCTTTTCCACTCCACTGTGTTCAAGTGAGCTGGAAGCAGAATTGAGGGCTTTACTGCGTCCATGAGTTCTGAACAGTACTGCTGTAGCAGAAGGCCCATTTTCAGCACAAATGACATAGAGAAATCCCAGACTGAAGCAAAGCAGACTCATGCACATGCATCCTCTTCTGACCCGCCGCCGCAAACACCACAAAAAGCTCCTGCGATCTAACATCAGTATTGGTATTGAGTTGGTACCCCTGTTGGAAACCTAAAAAAAAAAACACAAGTTTAATTAACAAGCACTAACTCCATGTTTTTAAACCTTATTGTACAGCAAATATTTCTCAAAAACAGGGCATTGATAGTAATATTCTATCTGCAACAGCTGTCCACCAGTGTATATCAAAGAACAACAATGAAACAACATGAAGGAAATTTTCCAGGTACTTCTCTCACAGGAATGTGTATTCTAAAGTGAAGGTAACTAAACTACAAGCAACACTCTTAGGCCACTGAGCACATGGTTTATGATACGAAAATAATTGGTTTCATAAGACTGATTTTAGGAAAAACAGCAAATAGAAAAAATAATTCACATTATTTGTTTTGATGTTGTACATATATCACACAAACAAGATCTCTAAATTAACACTTGAATCCACTGATGGGATTCTCTAGATGCATATAATGAGTACAGGATTTCATTGTAATATACATTGCATAGCTTTAATAATTTCTCCAGTGGATGGTGATCTAGATCTATGTTTGTAGAAAATCATGTGCATATTTTGTAGGAACTACATACAAACAATTCAAAGCTCCATATTGGCATTTTGGTTTTAAACATTCAATACTTTATAGTAAATTATACATTAAAAATTGCATTATTTTTCGTATAATATTATTCCCAAAATTAAATGTGTTATAAAAAAAATAAATCCCACACTCAATCGCCTGTAAAGAGCATACATAGTCTCACTTTGTTCATTAGTTTTCTTTCAGGTACTTGCAAAGAGGTTCAGGTTAGGTACATTAATAGGCCTAAACTGGTTTAGCATGGATGAGTGTGTGAGTGGGCCATGTAATATAGTGGTATGCACCCCATCCAGAACTGGTTGCTGTCTTTAGTCCAATGTTGCTGGAATTGGCTCTAGCTGCCTATGAGCCCATTCACAGAATTAAGTGGGTTAAGCAAGAAAATTAGCCTTTCATATTATAACAGTGTTTTGTCTTCAGTAAAATGTTTGATTAACAAAAGAAGTAATTGTGGTGGTGAATATATCATCTGATGTTGTATTAATGTATCTCTTCATTTTCTGCTTTTGCATTATACTACAGTCACTAATCTATGGGAAATACGTGAGCAGAGCGTTCTTAGTTTTAACACTGTAGGTTGGACCTTCGTTGGTTTTGGTGAAATTGCAAATAGAGCCTTTCAAAACTACTATTAAAAGCAACATAATATAATTGTATTATTTAAGAGGATAGCCTACACTCAAAAATGGAAAACTTGCTATTCAAATTAATTAATCCTGAAAAATCAGCTTTGTGCCAGCCTATGTTGCTAAGTTTCTTTCACAATATTTCATATGGCACTAAGCAGTCTGGCAACCACACCATATATTACACTAGCTGTGTAAGCCAGTACTTTAAAAAGCCCTGGTTCCTAGAAACTATTAAAATCATCAGAAAAAATTGAAATCCAGAGTCGGTGGTTTCGTTTTGCGGACATACTCACCCCCCCTTGTCTATCAGCGGCTAAGCGAATTTCTGTCTTGTTTGTCTTTCCTCCGCGGTTTCACTTTGGAGATGGAGTTGCTTTCTTTCAGATTCATGCTGAGGCCTCATACTTCTTGTCGTGAACTTGGCGCCGCCATGCCAGCTCTTTGAGCTTCATGCTGTGGCCTCGCACTTCTGTGCCAGACAGACAGACGCACACACTTCCACTCATAGACGTTTATATTTAAGATTCAAAATAATGATTTAGGTAGCCTTAACTATGTATTCTTCATTCCCCAGTTTACATTTGCACCAAGAGGTGTGGAACATGAAACGTAGGGAATGAGAGACAATGCCAAAGTGTTATTAAGACCTATTCTGTATGTCTGGATGGGATAATGTCCGCAAAGCCTAAATTTCCATTTAAGCCAGCTTGACAAACAGAATTTACAAACACCTGCCTTAGCTTCATCAACCTCCATCTCCATCTGTCCATTTTTTCTAAAACCACTCTTTCGATTCAGCATATTGTGAACAGTCAAAGCCTATTTTAGTAGAAGTTTATAAAGTCCAATGTCTGGGCATCTTTTGCTTTACTTGTGCTCCAATGTGTAGTACAGTGGCTCTCAAACTGTGGGGCAGGGCCCCCTAGGGGGGCACGAAGTAACAAAAAGGGGGGCGCGAAAATGTGAAAAAAAGAAAACAAGAATCGAAAATATGAAAAATACTGCTATTGAAACCAAAACAAATTAACTTAAACTACATTCTGATACTAGAAAAATAAATATAGAGTTAGATAAATGTCAATAAAAGTTAAGTAGGTATAATAATATGCATCTATGAGATATCATTAATTAAAAAAGAACAAATTGGTATTAGTGGGCTCCTTTCAAAAAAACGTTAGGGGGGCGCGATTAAAACTGTTATGAAAACTCGGGTCGCAAATACTTAAAGGTTGAGAAACGCTGGTGTAGTCACTGTAAAAAATAAAAGTTTGTTTGTCCTAAAAAGCGTAGTTTATCAGGTGTGCTGTTTTTAAATGGATAGTGAAAATCTGTGGTGCATTTCAAAAAAATAAATGGTGAAAAAACTGAAACAACAGATAAAGAGCTTGGCAAGGGTTCTCAAACTCAGTCCTGGAGACACTCTGTGGCTACAGGCTTTTGTTCCAACCAGATTCACAATTAGTGATAATAATTGATTTATTTTAATTAGCTGGTCATTTTTCTTTTCTCTTTTTCTTATTCAACATTCAGAAAAGCACAATAGCATGATTTTTACATCTCTCTATTATAAAAAAAAATCCTGGAAAGAGACAGTAGGGCGTCGAGACGTGATCTTCGCGTTAAGATCATAGAAAACAGATAAAAGACTTGCGAGGACCTTAAACATGAGACATTGTGCCAAGAGATTGACCCAGGACCGTCTTGCAATGACATAGAACATGAGATTTATGCAAGACATGCCCTATTAATATCAAATAAGACAATGGGGCAGCAAAACATTCAGTTGTGTGAAGAATCGGAGCACACACAGATCCAGGGTCTCAGCGCATATAAAGCATATAAGAACAATACGTTATAAATGAAACGTCGACGACTAAGAGAAGAAGAAAGCAGCGAGGAGAAAAGAGACACACAAGCGTTGGAGAGAAAAAAGAGCAAAAAAGAAAAAATAATCTAGGTGCAAATTCAGAAAATAAGGAAAGTAATTATCAGCCCGTAACAAGTGGAACTGAAACAAAGCACGTCCAATTGGGCTTAGAATTAAAAGACGGAGTAAAAGACAAAGTAGAACTTCATAAACACATTCACAAACGTTGGCACTATACACATGCAGAGCAGATTATGAAAGCAGTGGAATTCGAAAGGCTCAAAAAAAAAAAGTATGCATGATACAAATGTGGAGAAGGTTAAAGAATATGGAAGTAGGAAAATTAGAAAGTATAAAAAAAAAGAAAGTAAAGATCGCAGTAACGCAAACAAATGGAAATTATTACTCGAAAAAGGGAAAATAATCACCAGGACCAGGAGTCATTGAAAAAAAAGCAGGACAAAGCAAGGTTAGAAATAAAAGACAGAGTAGAAAACAAAGTAAAACGTCATAAAGAGGTTACAAAACAAGGGGGCCAAACACATTCAGAGCAGGTTAGAGATAATGAAAACTGGAATTCAAAAGAATAAAAGAAAAACGTAGGTGCAAAACAAATGCAGAGCAAGATACAGATTATGAAAGCAGAAAAAAATGACAGTGTCAAAAAAAGAAAGTAAACATCGCATTAGCGCAAAAAAAGAGAAATTATTACTCTGAGAAATAACTAAAATGCGAATAGAGATTGAATATATGGACACAGGTGATATGTCAGAAGTATGTAAATATTGTAAGGCTTTGAAGTTTAAGTCAGACAATTTCAAAAACGTGTTTTACCTCGCATGCATTTATTGGTTACTTTGCAAAAAAAAATATTAAGTGCTGATGATGTAGATCGTTTTGTCTGTGCTGAAATTCCAAACAGAGAAACCTATCCTGAATTATGGTACAAAGTCATTAAACACGTCTCATTGACCTCATTTAAAAGATTCAGCATATTGGGACTTGAAAGATTCCAAATATTGTTTTAAATAAGTTCTGAAATAAAAGTGAAACTAATGAAATAGCAACAATTCAAAGAAAAAAAAGTCTTAAAAGTGTGTATCTGGAAAACCAAACACGGGGATTGGCAGACACCTGGGAAAACAACACTGAATGGTGAAAGGCTGCAGCTACTTTTGCATCAGACCCAGTAATTAGTCAATAATGGATTAAACAGGGCAGCACAGTGGTGCAGTGGTGGCACTGCCTCGCAGTAAGGAGACCTGGGTTTTCTTCCCGGGTCCTCCCTGCATGGAGTTTGCATGTTCTCCCGGGTGCTCTGGTTCCCTCCCACAGTCCAAAGACATGCAGGTTAGGTGTATTGGTGATCCTAAATTGTCCCGTGTGTGTGTGTGTATGTGTGTGTGTGTGCACTGCTGTGGTCTGGCACCCTGCCTGGGATTTGTTCCTGCCTTGCGCCCTGTGCTGGCTGAGATTGGCTCCAGCAGACCCTGTGTTAGATAGGATATAGTGGGTTGGACAATGACTGACTGACTGACTGGATTAAATAACCAGAAAACCTGGAAAAGAACAATGAAAATCAGGATGAAAATACTGTTAAAATGTAAAAAATACATTTCCCATAAAACTGCTTAGTACATTTTAATAAGTTTACCTTGTAATTTTAACAATGATTCCAAAAAACAGAAGCTTGGTTATAACATATTACTTCATTAGGCTAGCAGTCAATTAAAAACAGAAGTTGGTTGGAACAAAAACCTGCAGCAACAGTGGGTACCCAGGACCAAGATTGAGAACCAGTACGCTAGACAGATAATTACAGTTAAATGGCAAAATAAGATTGAAACCAGATAGACAAAAGCACCAATTTAACAATCAAAAACAACAGACAAAATTATAGTCATAACACACAATCACAAAGTCAGCAGCTAAAAATGTCGACAAAGATGAAAAGAAACACAAGCAAAACATTATAGTCGTATCCTTATACCAGGATGCTAAGCAAACCGTGCCACCATGTTGTTGTATGGTGATGATGTCATGCATCAAGTAGTCTCGCTGAAGCTAGATGTATAATATAATAATAATAATAATAATAATTCATTACATTTATATAGCGCTTTTCTCAGTACTCAAAGCGCTATCCACACAGGGAGGAACCGGGAAGCGAACCCACAATCTTATACATCTGAAGACAACCACAAGTGAATTTTGCTTAAAACTGGGTGGAAACAATTAGTGTCAAATTTCTAAACCAATCCATCACCTCATGAAGCTCAAAGTAAGGGCAGAAATTTTGAACTGCTAAGATCAGAGGTGCTCTTGTTAACTGGTCAAAATGTCTCCACAAACCTTATTAGACATATACATTTTTGTCTAGTGTGCAGAAAGCACATTGCACATTTAAAAAAAAACAACCTGATGCAAGAGAAAAATCTTTCTGTAGCAATACATTATGCATTCGATGGGAACAATGTAACTACTGGTACACATGAACGATGAGTTGTAACGGGTGCTGTGTGTACTCTCTGTTGTTCAGCATTCCACAGGTGTAAGCTTAAAAGAACTGTCAGCTATACTAATTAAAATATGAATTACAAAATATGCAATTGCAGAAATGATTTGTCATACTCCATCAGTAGGACTGTCGTTAAGAGAGCTGATAAAAAAGAGCCACAAAATATGCAGGTTTCAGTACTCAAAACACCCGAATCAAGAAATCTGCCTAACACCAGTAAAGCCAGGCTGAACAGCACCCACCTTCTGACTGCATATTAGAACAATCTAGAAAAGAACAGGACATTCAGCCCAACAAAGGTTGTCATTCCAATCCTCTTAATTCTTCTAAAATAACATCAAGTCTAGTTTTGAAAATCTCTAAAGTCCTACTGCCTACCACCCTACTTGGTAGCTTATTCCATGTGTCTATGATTCCCATGTTTAAAGAAAAAACTTCTAATGTTCCTGCAAAATTTATCCTTTATAAGTTTTCAAATGTGTCCCCGTGTTCTTGATGAACTCATTTCAAAATATTAGTCTTGATACACTGTACTAATTCCCTTCATAATTTTAAACACTTCAATCATGTCTCCTCTTAATCTTCTTTTACTTAAACTGAAAAGGCTCAGCTCTTTTAATCTTTCCTCATAATTCATCCCCTGTAGCCCAGGAATCAGCCTAGTAGCTCTACTCTGGATGTTTCTAGAGATACTATGTACTTTTTGTAACCTGGACACCATAAACTGTACACAGTACTCCAGATGAGGACTCACCAGTGCATTATAAAGGTTGAGCATAACCTCCTTGGACGTACTCCACACATTGTGCACATTCTGTTAGCCTTCTTAACGGCTTCTGAACATTCTCTGGCTGTTGATAGGGTTGAATTCACTACAACTCCTAAATTCTTCTCATAAGTTGTACTTTCGATTTTTAGACCTCCTATTGTGTATTCAAGCTGAACATTTCTACTTCCTACATGGAATCCTTTATATTTGCTTACATTAAATTTCATCTTCCCAAGCATATATGCTGTCGAAGACCTCTTTAATGATTCAACGGATTCTAGATTTTCTGCCAATTCCCTTATGTTCTTATCCAAATCATTTTTTTATTTATAATAAAAATAACAGTGGCCCTAGAATTGACAATTGTGGTACAACACTCTAAACTTCAGTGAATTCTGATAGGGTTCCTCACACCATAACTTTCTGCTTCCTGTGTCTGAGCTAATTTTGCAACAATTTACATACACCTTGAACTCCCATTTCTTTTTAGTTTGATGCCCAACCTCTCATGTTATACTTTATCAAATGCTTTCTGAAAGGCCTGATAAATAATATCATACAGTATGTTCCACTTTGATCATTTGTTGATTCCTCATAGAATTCTAGCATGTTGCTAAAAAAAAGCCCTCCATTTCCTGAACCCATGCCGACTGTTCAGTAAAACTCCTATTCTTGCCATGTATTGGTCAATCTTATCAGATAGATAGATAGATAGATAGATAGATAGATAGATAGATAGATAGATAGATAGATAGATAGATAGATAGATAGATAGATAGATAGATAGATAGATAGATAGATAGATAGATAGATAGATAGATAGATAGATGTTTATTTGTCTGAAAACTTGGCTTTTTGCAGAAGCTCAATAAATAAATAAATATTATATAATATTAAATAAATCATCTTAAATATACACCAGAAAAAAAAAAAAAAAAACATCATTTCTGTCTTGGCAGCTTTAATTACAGAGAGACATACAAGAAGACTACACCTTGTCATAAACTTGACAAAGACACACAAAAAGGTTTGGGGCAACCACCCGTATATTGCTTTCCTGGCTGCAAAATTGGCTGAATAAATATATTACTGATTAGAGTCCACAACAGAACTGATTTGAGATGGCCAAAATGGTGGTTTTAAAGGTAAGCAGAGAAAGTGACATCATCAATGGGGGCCGGAAGCGGAAGTGGTGTCATTAGAGCTGGAACCAGAAATGTCGTCATCAGGGTCAGGCAGAATTTCCCATAACTGGTCTGTAGAGAAGTGACATAAAGAGTCACTGTACCTTCTGGTCTGGCGTGGAATTACTCTCATTCAGGCCTTTTAACTGGCTCCCATGCACACGTGTGTGACAGCCTGTATACAATTTCTTAATACACTTCTGCTGAATAATTTATTTGCTCAAAATACTTAGTGTACCAGAGAGAAGATTTGCAGCATTGTTTATAATGGGACTATGTTTTGTTTTTGATGTCTTTTTTGCTACTACTTCTAGGGAGTCAAGTCAAGAGTACATCTCATAACTGAGCCTGTCAATTTAATTAGCTTGTTGATTGTGTGAGATTCTCTTGAAGTATTGTTACTAGATTAGCACACAATAGCATAAACAAATAACACTGGCTTCACAGAGTTTATAGAATATGTAAAGAAAGTCTCTGCACTTTCTTGCATAATCTGTCATTGATGTGGACCCCAAAGTACTTGTAGGAATGCACCATCTCTACATCCTCTCCCTACATAGTGACTGGACATAGAGGCTATTTGGTTTGATGAAATTCAATAACCAGTTCCTTGGTTTTGCATATGTTAAGTTGTAGACAATTCTTTCCGAACCAAGGAACAAAGTTCTCCACCTGACTTCTATACTCCTTGTTGATATAGCCCATATAGTAAGTGCAGAATCATCTGACAATTTCCCCAAGGGGAAATTCACATACTCCAGCAGCAGCATACTGATAAAAACAATATTAATTAAAGAGTGATAAAAGCACAGTGCAAGTTAAAAAGTACAAGGTGGAGAGTGCGAGGCAGGTATAACAGTCAATAACTTTACAGTTTACCCCCACCACCCCCTCCCCCCGGTGGAACTGAAGAGTCGCATAGTGTGGGGGAGGAACGATCTCCTCATTCTGTTAGTCGAGCAGGACAGTGAGGGGCCTGGGCCACCTAAAATCCACCACCAGCTCTTTGGTTTTGCTGTGTTCAGGTGTAGGTGGTTTGAGTCGCACCATTTAACAAAGTCCTTGATTAGGTTCCTATACTCCTCCTCCTGCCCACTCCTGATGCAGCCCACAATAGCAGTGTCGTCAGCATACTTTTGCACATGGCAGGATTCCGAGTTGTATTGGAAGTCCAATGTATATAGGCTGAACAGGACTGAAGAAAGCACAGTCCCCTGCGGAGCTCCTGTGCTGCTGACCGCAATGTCAGACCTGCAGTTCCCAAGACGCACATACTGAGGTCTGTCTGTAAGATAGTTCACGATCCTTGCCACCAGGTATGAATCTACTCCCATCTCTGTCAGCTTGTCCCTAAGGAACAGAGGTTGGATGGTGTTGAAGGTGCCAGAAAAGTCCAGAAACATAATTCTTACAGCACCACTTCCTCTGTCCATGTGGGAGAGGGATCGGTGTAGCATGTAGATGATGGCATCCTCCGCCCTCACCTTCTCCTGGTATGCGAACTGCAGAGGGTTGAGGAAGTGGCGGACCTGTGGCCTCAGGTGGTGAAGCAGCAGCCGCTCCATGGTCTTCATCACATGTGACGTCAGGGCGACAGGCCTGAAGTCATTCAGCTCTCAATCAGCTCACAACTGATAACAGCACTTATAGCTTTTTATTTTCTTTCAGTGTTCAGTATCTTTTTCCTTTCCAATGGTTTAAAATGCACAGACTGGAATTGGGTGCTGGATTTTGTGAAAAAGCCACGTCGGTGTAGCCTTTACAGCGGCAGACTTCACTGCTGTTCACTACAACTATTTTTGTAGATTTGTCACAAGGAATGATCTCATATGTTTAGACAAAATGTAATGTGAACCAGAGTGAACATATACAGTAATAGATATACTGTAACATATTGCTAAGTAATATATTTAAGTAATGAAGTCATTCAACACCCACATTGCCGATGTGGAAAGGTAATTTACTCATTTAAATGGCTGACCAAAGTTAGTAGATAATTAGGCTTCATGTTTAATCTAAACCTTATCATACATTGATTATTACCATGACAGTGAAGCAGTCACCACAAGATTTATGCAAGAACACTATTCCTCAATCAAAGAAATTCCAGAAGAGATGAGGGAAAAAGTTGTTGATGTTTACCAATGTGGAAAGGTCTACAAAGCCATTTCTACGGCTCTGGGATTTCACTTCACCACAATGAAAGAAACTACCTCCAAATGTAGAGCATCTGGAACAGTGGTAAATCTTCCTAAAAAGGATCACTAGCCAAAATTACCACAAGAGCATCTATTCAAGAAATCAGAGGGTATCAAAAAAAACATCAGGCAAGCCCCACAAGCCACAGTCAAGGCCAGCGTTCATGACTCCACGATAAGAAAGAGATTAATGAAAATGGGTTTTATTAGAGAGTAGCAAGGCAGAAACCACTACTATCCATGAGCAACATCAGTGCTCATCTTGCATCTCGCATTTGCAAAGAAACACCTGGATGATCAACAATTCCTTTGGAATAATGTTCTTTGTACTGAAAACATTTAAACAATTACTTTTAACTTGGTTGATATGAATGTTGGATAACTTTTCTTCCTTGAATGAAGAAAGAAATGGTTTAAACCTTTATAGTGTGTTTATTCGGCTTCTTTTTTTCTGAGGTTATTTATTTTTTAAAATATGCAAAAAAGAGAGCATATTAGAAAAAGGGGGCACATATTTTTTCACAGCACTATAACAGTGTAATATAAGGAATTTTACAGCAGAGCAGTGGTGTACTTGGGGTTATGTAAAGAAGAATTTTTTCAAGTCTTCTTCAAGTTTTTTATAGCTGTGTAAATAACGAAAATGGAAACAGTTAAATATTTAACTTATTATTTTAAAATTGTATTGTCAAAGGATCTTTCAGTTAATTGCTGACAGCTTTTTCACATAAACAATAATCCCAATATTCATGTTATGCTTTGAAAGAATATTAATAATTTATAAGATCTTTGCATCCACATAAAGCAAGGTGAGAAAATACAGTTAAAAGATACAAAATGTTTGAAAAATAAAATATAAATTTGCATAGTAAAGGGAACTCTTGTAGTGACTATCCTTAAGAAGATTGATTCCAAAGAGGCAAATGTTTGCAAAGGTGAATTTTACACTTTCATCAGCAGGTTACACTTTACTTAGTCATTAGAATGTAAGAATGAACACAGACAGGAACTCTCTTCTCCACCTTTCATTTTCTACCTGTTTCAGATCCTGTCTTTTCAGCATATGGGCATTTTGCCAAGTAATCACCTTCTGACTTTACTATCTTCCTGGATTTGATTTCATCTAGAGCTTGGAATAACACATTTTCAAAGTTAGGACAGCTATACATCTATACATTCTTTTAGCGGTTCCAGATTTCTCTGCATCAAGGAGTCTTTACTTTCCTACACAAAGGCCTCCAAAGTTTTTACCTGCCTTCTTGGTCACAATGTCAGCATAATCCCAGGTATATGGAGCTGTGTCCCCTCTGACAACTTAGAAAGTGTTACAAAGTTTTACCAGCCTCTGTCTTCTGACAGTGGGGGTTAGACATCTGAGCCATCTACTGAGTCACGTGCCCTCTACTTTCTACCCAACTAGCAATTCTGTTTTGTTGAAGCTCTTCTTAGGGCTCATTTAAACTTCACGCGCAGAATGTGTACACGCCCACATCATGGCTGCCACTCATTTCCAGCGTTCATTTGAAGCGTCCTCTGAGCAGGTCCTCAGAAATTAACTCAGCGCATGCGTGAGTTGCAGTACAAGCAAAAAGTCGGGGGGCGCAGTGTGCTAAAAGTTGTAATGTGACGTCAGAGTCTCTGGTTACTATCTACATGTGACAGAAAGCCGCTTTGCAGATCCTATGAGATTGGTGTGCGCAGTTTGATGTTTGATGAATGGTTCGAAGTGGTGAAGCAAAATGCCGACATACAAATGCATTCGTGGTGCTTTTATATTCAGGCGTTTCATATTCCCCATCGTAATGATATGATACATTTTAAAAGTCTCACATACCGTCTTCTGTGTCGTCTTTTTTTCTAGGGCTTCCTCCGGTACTGACAGCAGTGGCAAACAGCAATAGACCGCCACATTGAGCACATTAAATGTATGATATTCCAACTCTCTGAACATTTAGAATCCTTAGATTACTTGATATCACTTTCATGATGAAATGTATTGAAGTATGTATGTTACATTTTACAGATAAATCGGTAATTTAGTTTAAATAATGAATACTGTTAATAATGACACACATGGGGGTGACACAGTGGCGGAGCGTTAGCGCTGCTGTCTTGCAGGGAGTCACGTCACTGATATTCCATTCCCTGTCTGGAGTTTACATGTTTTCCTGCTGGGTTTCCACAGTGTGCTCCGGTTTCCTTCCAAAAATATGCAGATTTGGTTACACTAAAATGACACCAACGTGTATGTGTGTGCTTGTATTCACCTTGCAATGAGCTGATGCCTCGTCCAGGGATTGTTTCAGCCTAGTGCCCAATATTAGCTGAAATGGACAAATCCCTGGACTGATGGATTTAATCATCAAACATCCTTTTCAGAGATATTGCGGTAAGGTGTCATCAGAGTTTAATGGGTGTTCCAGGCAATTCACAACACAGCAAAGCCGAACCTGTTCTCCCCGTGATAATATCTCGCACTGCCACCTGCTGGATTCCTCCAGATTTACGTAAAGTACGCGCGCAAGTACAAACAGTACAATGTTTGCGTAGAAGGAGCGTCCTTTGCAGCATGCGTCGCATCGCGTGAAGTATAAATCCGGCCTTATTGCTCTTTTGGAGGAATCCTGCAAACATACTGGGCATACTACACTGACACCAACCCCCCCACTACAGCCCATATTTCACATAGGCTGTCAGTTCCTCTGTGCCACCTTTCCTTATGTAATATCCTTGTTGTCCTACACTCCATCACAATATATAGAGCACAAAAGCAGTCAGGTGGGGATGCCAGTAATGAAAACCACAACAGACACCTTTATTAAGCAGAGTGGTAGAATTTGGGTTAACTGTAAATATCATTAAGAATAGGTGAGGAGCTACTGAGAGCCCAAGACCATCTGAGAGCAAAGTAAAAATAGATATTTATCTTGTTAGGGAGCAAAATGAAAATGTGGCCAAGGGAGACTAACGTACAGTGTATTTGCATCTCTTTCATGTTGATCATGTTGAGGCATATCCTGAACATTTTATGTAGTCAGAACTTGGAGCGATGAATGTATTGTACAATTGTGAATGATGTTAATCCATGCCAAACACAGACAGAGAAAAATTACATTGTTTAAATGGTGCCTTTTCATTCATTGTCTGTAAATATGAATGCTTCAGTTAAGACCACTCTCTCAGCATTTATTTTGGGAAATGTGGACAGTAGTTAGACAAGCATTAATATACTTAAGATTATTTTTTTCTCTGGAGTTGGTAAATAAGGAATACAGTAATTTATCCAGATAAATAAAGTATATATACCTAGTACTTCATTTTTACAAGACAAGGATACCACATTATCTATGAAAAATAATAGCTCAAAAATAAAGAAGCCCTGCAAATGATAACCTGTTTTTAAATGCTAAGGCATTGATAGAGGGGCTATAGACAGAGCTTTGACCCAAGGCTGTTTTATAGAAAAGAACTGTTCAGAAAAAAAGGTGTTTGAATAGGAGCATTTGTGTGGGTGTGTATGTGTGTACTCTGTATGTGTTTGTGAGAGTCAACACAGTCACTGTACAATGGAGATGTTAGACAAGACTCGGGAAGAGCATTTAAATAGAATGTTTGTGCAGTTTATATGTATTTGGCTTTGGGTGGTTGTACTATGTAAACTTAAGTTATGATGACAAATGCTACCTATTCTTCTCAGCAGCCCATTGTGCTCCTAGGGCTAATTTTTGCCAACAGTCATCAAACTGTATAATGCCTCCTCCCATTGTGCCCATTTAAGATGCAAACTGGTGTTAGAGATTGCTAGCAAGATTATTATAGTTTTGCCTTTTTATATTAGTTTTTATTTCTATATTTTTTCTGATCTTACTTGGAAATTCAGTTTAGTTTTAGTTTTCCTTCATCATGTATTTTTAGTTTTAGTTTAGTTTTTATTTCACAAAGACATTTCTATTTTATTTTTATATATATTAGTTTCAGTTTTAGTAATTATGGCATGGAGCTCCTACGGAGTTAGTTTTGTGTCACAATCAGACAGAACTGTACACTTAACAGATTTGGATATGAGTTTAATGTTAGTGGAAGCTTACTACACTACATGGTTTACTATTTGGTTTTGTTTTTGTCTGATAAAAACAAGCATAATCAAAACTAGACACTGAATATGAACAATTTTACACAATTTTATAATTTTTAAAATATTTTCTCATGTAAATCACAGGGGCTTAGGAAGAACGGAGCTCTTAGACTTGAATCAATGTGTAGACCCCACCTAGCTGTATTGAGGGAAACAAAGAACAACAAGCATGTAGTGTCAAGGATAGGGGCACTGAGTCTTGAATAGATCACCATAAAGGACAGTAAACCCATAATGAGCAGAGCAAGAGCAGGTAATAGGAGTATGGACAGGCATAAAACAACAGAGACAGCATCTGAAATTAAGAACAACATATACATTATCTAAACCTGTTTATCCAGAGTAGGATTGCAGGAAATCTGGAGCCTACCACAGCAGGTTTGAATGCAAGGCAGGAAAAATCCCTGGTATGCAATATGTATGATAAGGCTGATGTTAAGAACAAAAAGAATATGATATTTCAACTATCTGTTTTGAGAGAGAGAGAAAAACATTGAAAAAAGGGTGACAAATATTTTAAAATATAATTCTGCTAATGTATTCCTTTCACAATATCAGGTATTTTGAGTTGTGAATATGAAAAAAGATAAATTAATAAATATGGGATAAATACAAAAACCCATTAGTATGTTTAGTTTTTCATCACTTGTCAGACTCTCTACCTTTGTTTGTATCGCTTCATTGTTAAACTGTTTTTAAAGCAAAAGTGATTGGTCAGCAACAATATGCTGATCTTGTATGATGACCTAGTCCAGGGGTCTGCAACCTTCACTATCAAAAGAGCCATTTTGCCCCCTCTTTCTCCAAAGAAAAATAGGCTGGAGCTGCAAAACATAACACAGCTTATAAACTTTTAAAAGTTTTAATCTTTTTTTAGATTTTACATGTTACAACCACGGAATACAACAAACAGAAGTGCAGTGTGCATGTGTAGGCCTACTTTGAAATAAATTAAACTGAACTATGCAGGATTATTTGAGTCTTTCCTATACCTGTGTAAAATTAAAATAAAAACTAGCCCACTTTAATATAAATAAAACATTTAGCTGTGTTTGCATGTTCTCCCCGTGTCTGCGTGGGTTTCCTCCGGGCGCTCCGGTTTCCTCCCACAGTCCAAAGACATGCAGGTTAGGTGGATTGGCGATTCTAAATTGGCCCTAGTGTGTGCTTGGTGTTTGTGTGTGTCCTGCGGTGGGTTGGCACCCTGCCCAGGATTGTTTCCTGCCTTGTGCCCTGTGTTGGCTGGGATTGGCTCCAGCTGACCCCCGTGTTCGGATTCAGCGGGTTGGAAAATGGATGGATGGATGGACATTTAGCTGTAGCTTAGCAGCTTTAAAAAAGTAAACATAAAATTCCATTTCAGTGTGCTCTCATCCTCTTCAGGTTTCCCTCTCAGCCAGCAATCAACTGAAGCACCTGAACATACAAAAAAAACCTACATCAGCTCCAGGTCTGAAATTAATGTGGTTTTTTTTTTCTGAAAAATAATAGCCTATTAAATGCTATTGTTCTCACCTGTTTAATGTGACTTCTGTTTCTGAAGTTCGCTGCAGATTATCTCTATGTCGGGGCTGTACGATGTGACTTTGACCTTCACACAGGATTGCAGGCACTCGTGTGTGAGGCGCGAGCGATATTTGGACTTTATGAAGTTCATGCTTGAGAAAACTTGCTCACATAAGTATGTTGAGCCAAAGATGGACAGGACTCCAAATGCATATTTTTTCATGTTCATATACGTTTCGGGAATGGCACTCCATGTGTCGAAAACAAGTTTGTCGGGTTTGGGGAGGTTTTCAATATCACTCCATTTGTGGTCTTTAGTGAGAGTAGCCTTCTGACGGGCAACTTCTTCAAGATCCGCTGTCAGGCATTTGAACTTGGACACCCATAAATCTTTATCCCCTATGTTGGCCAGTTAAATTTCTAGATCGGGCTTACTTACTCCTGTGAATGCGGATGTGTTCAGCAGGGATGGGTCGACGTCCAGGGGTGTGACAGGGAAGGAGAGAGTGTTTTTTTCCTTTCTGAACTCACTGAATCTTTCTCTAAATGCAGCTTGCATTTTCTGAACAATTCCCCGTTTGTTTTTAAAGTCGGAGAATAGATGCTCTGATATTTTTTATGAACAATTCTTTCATGTATTCTCCGTCTGTGAACGGCTTACCCCTCCTTACGATCTCTTGAGCTGCCACAAAACTAGCAGCTGTAGTTGACTGTGGAGAAGTGATCCACTTTTTGAAAGTATGTTTGCTCTGTTCAGCTTTCCGTTGCAGTTCCGAAATTGCTCTCTTTCGCTCATCTTCACTTGGGTATTTTTCAGTGAATGCTGAGTGCTTGTTTCAAAAATGTCTTTCAACGTTACATTTTGTGTTGTTCGATAATTTATCGCCACATATTAAGCACACCAGTACGCCAGCGTCGTTGGCGGTGAAGGCAAATTCTTCTGTCCACGCAGAATTAAACTCTCTATTTTCTTCTGAGATTTTTCTTTTTTAGGATATATTCATGGTTAGTGCAGGGGTCGCACACTCCAGAAGCCGCCTGCAGGTAAAGGCGAGGGCTATAGACGTAGATGTGATGCATATTTTAGTTGACAAATTATAAATAAATAAAAATAAAAATTAGATGTTAAAGTGTATAACAGTAGTAGTAAATAAACATATATTATATATATAAATTAAATTAAGAAATTGCCGATATTCATTTTCATGTTTTTTTTTTGTCAAGGCCAAAGGGAGCCACTACAAGGAGGCTGTAGAGCCGCTTGCGGCTCCAGAGCCGCGGGTTGCCGACCCCTGACCTAGTCAGTCTCTCAATCAGTGCCGTTTGATTTTCAAAAACCGGGAGTGCTCTCCCCTCGACTTTCTTGTATACTCAGATATGGGGATGGATATTTGAGGAGTAAACCGCAAGACAATTATATTTTTATATTATATACATTAAGGAACAATCA
The DNA here is from genome assembly GCF_900747795.2 of Erpetoichthys calabaricus. Taxonomy (NCBI): domain Eukaryota; kingdom Metazoa; phylum Chordata; class Cladistia; order Polypteriformes; family Polypteridae; genus Erpetoichthys; species Erpetoichthys calabaricus. Next base: position 250,201,060 of record NC_041396.2, read on the forward strand.
ACAACAAATCCAATTAATAATATATTGAACAATTATTATTATAAAAGTAAAGTTGAATAAATCAGACTCTGCAACTGTATAAATAAAAAAAAATAATCAAGTATGTGTTCAGGTAAAGTACCACTTCCGGTTGATGGATTTGGCTTAAAAGTTAATACAGATCTATAATTGTGGTGTAACAACCACATGCCGAATTTCATCCATCTATCCAGTTGCGTTTTTGAGTTATTGTGTTTACACACAAAACAGTCACACACACAATTCAAAAAACAGTACTGTTGGACACTGGTTAGTCTATAACGTCAAGATTCATCAAAATATCGAGGTCGAATTTTTTCATGATTACTATACTTTCTCTATACTTCGTATATGAGAAAGTAAAAATGACTTCTCCTGTGCGAAGTGGCAGGTAAATTGCCGTCAACAAAAAGCAGACACCTGAGAAATAAACTGAAACATTACTCACTCGTGATTTTTCTGTCTATATGGTAAATGTTTTGTTGACCAGCAAATTCTGATTTCAGCCGTTTGAATTACTTCTTGATATACAACAATCACAAAGAAAGGCAGCACGCAAATCGCTTTCTATTTCTCACGCTTTACGCACCCGCACTCAGCTTGCTCTGTCACCGCAAATGCTGTGTGAACAGCCACCCTCCGTCACCAGCCGTCGTTCACTGGATGAATATATGCGGGCGGTTCGTGGTGGATGACTTTCTGTTTTAGAGAAAACTTACAAGGGTTAAAGACTAACTGCAAGAATATTCATTCAAAAATGAAAAGTAAAAATATTATAGTAAATTATTATTTTATTTCAGTTAGTTTTTCCAGCTACTTTAATAGTTTCGTTTAGTTTTAGTTTTTCATTTTGGTTTTGTTAATTATTTTATTTCAGTTTATGAAAATGTTTTTTTAATAATAGTTTCAGTTTTGATTTTAGTTTTCGTTAACTATAATTACCTTGATTGCTAGTGTATGAGAAAGTACATCAGCATCAGCAAGACTTTACTACAGTATGGAGACAGGTTTTAGGCAGACTACTCAAATAAGAGCGTTACCTTGACATGTCTCATGAACACATCATTTAAATAGATGCCCGCATGTATGTGTGTGTGACTGACCGACACAGTGAGGAAGTGACTTGTTTTATATGTCAGAGGTATGTTCATATGGGCCAAACATATCATTATGTTAAAGTCCCTTAAATATCATGTGTGTTCCAAGGCAATAAATGAGTTATTAAAATGAAGAAGGAAATGCTCAATTTGCTTTGAACAGACAATTGGCAATGCAAATTAAAAAAAAACACATACTGTATGATGCCTAATGTAAAATTCTCAGCGTGTTATGAACCACTGGAATTTTGCTATGGGTAAAATAATTTGTGGATAATAGTACGCATAGGACAGCCCAGACAAGTAAGGAAATAGTGAGATTCAAGTTCCTGACCTTATCAGCTGAGTCAGCCATCTGCAGAACAGGTTAATTATCAAACACAGATTGTAAGTGGGACTATAAAAGACCATATTTTATGTAGTAAACCTGAGGAAGACAATCACACCTGAAGACAAATTTAAATATAAACAACATTATTATACTGAGAAACCAGAAGACCACAAAACTTTAATAAATACAATACAGAGCATTTAAGTAAACAGTAGCCTTGCGCAATCATGACAGAATGTAGACGCAAAAGTAGTAATGCAAGTTCAGTAACATTTCCTCGGGAAAGTAATACCTGTTGGAAGCTGGGAAAAGCTTGGTTTGAATATTGTTTTTCGGGTCTGTGCCAACTGACCCTCATTCTGAACAGAACTTCCCCAGCTGAAACTTTAATGGCACACATAACTGAAAGCTTTTTTTTTGCCCCTCACAGCATATTCATCAAGCTACCCATTACTTTATTATCCAAAACTGTTTCATACTACTCAGAAATGCTGGTGCCAGAGTATTTGATGGCTATATCCTTGCATAGGGTAGCAGTTTTAGGCAGGACATAACCTGAGTAACTAATATGAAAGGAACTTCATAATAACACTGTAAGGTAGCAAAATCACAAAAGTACACAAAAAAGCTTGATGTTAACACCTGAGAGTGGTGGTGGTAGGCCAGTTATGGTCATAAGTTTAATATATTGGTGTAATCATATATTACATGAATATGCTTTATATGAAAGATGAAGTGATACTTAAAAACAATGCTCAAAAGCTTTAACATCTTGCAGCCAGCTTCTTTGATATTTAAAATTGTGGTTTACCAAATATTTATAAACAACAGTCTTGACTTGATTGATGTTACTTACAATTTGATAGAAATAATTATGATATTGTTCTTCCTATGCCATGATAACACCGGTTTTGTTTTTCTTCCCTACTCCAGCAATGAGGCAACTTAACATTTTCAAATTTCAGCCTCCAATAAAACAGGCAGCAAAGCAAGCAGAAACAACCACATTTATAAAAAGGTAGTGTGGTGTAGTAGTTAAGGACTTGAACTTCAAACCCTGAGGTTGTAGGGTCAAATCCTGCTACTGATGCTGTGTGACTCTGTGTAAATCACTTGACTTGCCAAAAGAAATGTAACCAGCTGTATGTAAATCACCTTGGATAAAGGTGTTAGCCATATAATGTAAATATTTTAAGTAAATTTCAGTTTTCTCAAAAGTGCAGGTGAGGCTTGATGGCTCTAAATTGCTCTGTGGTGGTAGTGGGGGTGGACAAGTCATGGGATAGCATTCCCTTCTGGCCCAGTGCCTGACATCATTCTCAGTGCTTCCAGAGTTGGCTACAGGCCCAAGCCACTCAGTATTGAAATACGTACGATTAAATAAACCAAAAGTACAGATGAATGAGTTCACTCTGTGGGATTGAAAAGCCCAGTCTTTTTAGCAAAAGTAGAAACTGACAAAACAACAACCATCACTAATATGGAGATTTTCTAAACATTATTTTAAAAAATCTTGTATACATTCACATTCTGAAATACTGATCAAACTCCAAATTCTGTAGTTAACATGAAGTGACACATTGAGTCAGATAAGAATAGATAAATCTATTAAACAGATATTCTACTGATCCCAAAAAGAAACTGCAGTGATCCAAAATGTGTGTGACTTTCGCAAGAATGGCTGTTATAGTGTAATTAATGCATGGTAGTTACATCAATTGAGAAGACATTAAAGTTCTGCAAAAGAGGAGACTTGCTTTCACACTTTTTCATTACTTAAAAATAAAACAAATGAAATGGAAGTAAATTTACACAGCTATGTTTGTTGTTAATTAAACAAGTACTTTATACTGGGAACCCTACAATTCTGAAAGTCAAACTGTAATGAAAATAAACTGTTCTAAGTTGCATGACCACAGCTGAGCCCCTTACAACTTATTACTGGGAAAAAAATATGATTTAAAATTCCAAAGTAGTGGATATAGATGTGAAGGAATTGTAGGACAGTGTCTAGCACTTCTGCCTAACAGCTCAGACAACTGGGTTTGAATATGCATATTACTCCTAGTGAGGAGTTTGCACATTCTCTGCTTTTTCATGAAGGTGAGTTTTTTGTGTATACCCCCCCCCCCCCACCCCCCCAGATAATCCAGGTTCCCTCCTGTTTCCCAAATACAAAGTCTGTTAGTAGGTTAAGTGGTCACATTAACCTACAGTACGTCAGAATACTGATTATTGATTTTAGTCCAGCATTCAATATCGTTATCCCATCAAAACCTGATGGGAATGCTGAAACTGACTTGTTCTTCTCTTTTTAATTAGATTTTGGACTTCCTTGACTAAAAGAGCACAGCAGCAACTCCATTTTCTGTACTGGCTGAAAAGGGTAAGCCTTCAACAACATCTCCTCATCGCATTCTATAGGAGTATCAATAAAAGTGTCCTGACCAGCTGCATTCACAGCCTGGTATGGGAACTGAAGCGCATTTGATCGTAAGTCCATTAAGCGAATAGTGCACACTGCCTAGACCATCATCGAAACTTCACTCCCTTCTGTCATGGACATGTTCACAAAGTACCTGCATTCATAAGGCCTCCAGAATTTTAGGGGATCTCTTCCACTGTTCCAATAATATATTTTCCCAGACTCCGTCTGGCAGAATGTATCAGAGGCTATAAACCAACACTGCCAGACTGAACAAAAGCTTCTTTTCATAGGCAGTCAACTCCTGGGCATAATGTTACCCCCTAAGTATCCTCCCTTATCATAGGTTTATCTAATTACTCTTCTGTTCTGCATTCCTTATCCATTGTACTTCTCCTATCATTACAGATTAAGATTTGTCTATATGACATTGATCTGTACAGATGTTATTCCATGTGTAAAACTGCTGACCCATCTGTATTATTATATTATCATATTTATTGTCTAAATATTGCAATGTGGCCCTGGAGAAATGTAACTTCCTACCACTGTACAATGTACCAAGGTTTGTATATACTGTAGATGGTATGACATTAAAGCCCACTAGACTTGACTTGATAATTGGCCCAGTTAGAGCAAGTGTGGCTTTTGCAAGGCAAGGACCAGTACTGGACGAATGTGCAAACCATGCAAAGTGGGTGTGAAGATTGCATTAATCGGTTTTGTCAGTGAAATACTTAAGTTGTCCAAAGGATATAGTGGAGTCACATAGTGTGCCGTTTAGATGAAATTTTACCTTAACTATCACATTCAAAGTGTTGCTTAATGGCATGGTATGTAACAGTTCTCAGCTGTTGAGAGGGATGGAGTTCAGGACAGTTGTACATCAAGCATAACACACAGTCCACATGTTGACACAGGGGTATACTGTACATCTATTGTCTGAAGATTGTTCTGGATGAACTTTGACAGATGCTAGGATTTGCAAGGCTCTAATATGTGTACAAAGTTAGGCTTTAGTCCTTAACCACTTGCTAGCTAATGTTAACCTCATTCCACATGTGTTTGAAAGTTGGCATCCTTGAAAAACAAAATATGGAACTGTTTAAATCATTGGTGACTTTTAACTAAAGGAACTAAAATCAAAAGAAAAGTCTTCCTCTTGTTTAACACCAGACTTTATTTATAAAATTTTATTGTTGTACTGTGATTGCCTAAAAATCATTTAAAACTTCTATTAATATAAGTGTTCTGAGTGAATGCCATAGTAAGCAGTCATAGTAAATTGAATGCTGTTCTGATCACTTCTATACTCAGACCCTGTTACAGTCCCTTGCTTATAAATCACTCATTTTTTTATATGTAGCTACACTTTGCTTGAGTGATTTAAATTCTTTTTACCCTTAGCTTTTAGCCCTGCCCACTTTTTTTTGTTTAAAGATTTTTTTTTCCATTTTTCCATATCTGTATCTTATACTTCCCACTTTGGTGCATTTAGGTTATGGCTGTGGGGAATGGTCCAGGAATTAGCAAGATAATACAGCAGGAGAAGTGTAATATGTGATCCATCTGCATCACCTCTCTCTCTCTCTTATTCTATGTCCCTCACATGTTTCTTTACTGTTTCAGTTTGTGCCCTGACAGCATGGCCCACTGGGAATTGACCAGTAACCCAAATGGCTAGACCATCCCTGCAGCCAGTACTCAAAATACACAATCACAAACCCACATCTAATTATTTTTTTTTTAATTATGATGTAGTCTTATGTAGTCATTTTCCAAACCACCCTGTATATGATTTCTAGCCTGAAGCTGTAGAGTATGCATCTGTACATACAGCTAGCTTTTCACATGGGAGGCATTGGATTTCTGCATGTGGGTAGAACAGTGCTCTCTGTTGAAAAGCACAGCTGGCAGGCATTCACCAAGTTAAGAGGGTTACTGGAGTTCATTTAAAGCCTAAGTACTGACTAAAATAAACAAGCACTTGTGACAAAGGAAATTAAAATATACAGAGAGGGAATCTTTGTATAGAGACCACACAGATCAATATAATATTTATTATCACACAGCTAGATTGTTATTATGGCAGAGTACTGTCATACACATCTAACCTATTAGAGATGAATCGATGGTTACATGAAATTTTTACATTAATCAAATGCAGAGTTATGGAAAAAATAGCTTTCAGATAATACACTGAACAACACATCTTTGCTTATCTGAAAATTTTTGCTTTCTCGGTTATTTGAACAATCATACTGCTTAAGGGTAGATGAGCACTATATGATTTTCTCCCGTTACAATATCAGGAGGTTGCGTGTCCTGTCACACTCATTTTTATTTACAGTATATCTGATCTGAAGCAGACATACACTATACCAGGATTTCTTAATCTTTTTTGTCATGACCCATCCTTGTCCTTTTAGTGTCTTCGAGACCCATTTCATGTTGATTTCCAAGACAATCATCAGTGCAGGGGTAGATCCCTCTCAGAGAATTGTCGCTAATCAGCAGTTTTCCACTTGGAGAATCATCATTGATCATCAGAGCAATGTTGATTGCTTAAGCAACCCACTGTGATCCTCTTCGCAAACCATCCATGACCCATTACCGATAAATACAACAGCAAGATGCAACCCATCCAAAGCCTTGACCCATAGTTTGAGACACCCTGCAATATGTAACCTTACAGGCTCATAAACAATTAGAGGTTTTCTGAACAATTTTGCACAACTGTGTGCTATGAATATTGGAAGGGACTTTAAAGTACCCATGTAACCTGACACAGTGAGGAAGTGGTGTTTTCTTCTTATAGAAATTTTAAGAGATATTTAAAATAAAATAAAACAAAATAAAATAAAATAAAAAAGAAACATTATGCTAATGCATCCAGAAGGAGGTGTTAGCAGGTTCAGTGCTGGGAGTTGCACTATGGAGGATCATTGCAGTTATAGTGCCACCTAAAAGCTACACTGGCAACAAAATAACCACAACATCAATATAAATCAATCACAACACAAACAAGTTTTTACATTGCATGTATTAAACAGACTATCAGTATACAAATCCACATTTAGTTTCTGCCATTAAAACCCATGATAAAAGCTGACAGAGATGAACCCAAAGGTTAGATGAAATGTTCTCTGTGCTAAAGTCGTTATGCTCTGTGGCTGCTGTCATAAAAGTGTAAAAATATGGAGGGTGAAAAGTTATGGAAGCCCATAATTAAAAAGTCCCAAGGTTGAGCAGATCAGCAACTATGGTGATGCAGGATCCTCAGGGTCCAGTGCTGGTGGAGTCTAAAATGCTAGTTTGTGGTAACTCTTTTTCTAATTTTAAGGTAATACTGTTTGGGCATAATAAACCAAACCACTGTTTAACTAGAAGCTTTGGCCCTCACCAATGTAAGAAAATGTCTAAGAACAAAAACATTACCAGCACTTCTCCTGGCAGTGCCAAGAAAATTTAAGCAAGAATGTATAATAAAAATCTTTTCTGTTAAAAGTAAAAACAAGCAAATGCTACTAAGCATTTGTAGCTGCTGGACATCCATGATATTTCTCTGAAAAATATAGACTGTTCTCTTGCCACAACTCAAACAATACATCCTTTTTCTCATGCATCATCATGTGTTTCTCAGCCATGTATCCAAAAGCATAAACACAGATTCATTTTGTGATTGGTCAATGAGTATTGAAACATAGCATCGGCTCCTTTGACCTCTCACAACTGACAAATTCAAGCAGAAAGTGTCCAAAATTTTTAAAATGTTAAAAAAAACCATGTACAGCTCATAAGCCATTCAGATTGTGTTGAAGATATCACATAACTTGCAACTTTTTGAGTTTCAAGGACATTCTTGCAAGTTTGAGACAATTTGAAAAACCAGTGAAGAGCTTCCAGCTGAAGCTAGAAATCACATAATAAAATTAAGCTGAAGAATGAGGCCTTCAGCATTATGTCAGTAGGAGGATCTTCAGATTTAACTGAGAGAAATCAGAAGGCCAAGCTAGGAGAAACTGTGGCCATATCCAAAGCAAAGGCTTATGTGTGGATGGACTTTGAGGCTATGGAAAATTACATTCAAACAACCTCAAAGAGGATTTGGTAAACCATTCAACTTGGGAGTAGTAAACAGGATGTCATTCAGGCTGCTCTCCACAAGAGTAAGTAAATTGTAACCATAAATGGGGATATTGTTGAAAAGTGTAAATACCATTTTGAGGGTCTACTAAACCAAGTGAATATAGCCTTCTTAAAAGAGGCAGTGGTAGAAGCATTGCCTGGGTTTGTGTTCATCACTGTGATTCAGGTCACTGAGCTGTTTAAAAATCTCCATGTTAACAAGGCCACAGGGGTGAATGAGGTCCAGCTGGAAATGTTGAACATTGTGAACATCATTGGGGTGTTTTGCCCAACACTTCCTGGAAAGTGGAGATAGTATCTTTAGACTGGTAGATGGGAGTGATGCTCATTTTTAAAAAAGGAGACAAAAGGATGCATTACAGTTACTATGAGCCTGTTCTCCTCAGCCTCCCTGGAAAACCCTTTCCTGGGGAGTTCCAGGGCCATTACTGTATGCCATTCAAATACCTGTATTTGCATAGAAAGAGATGTTTATCCACTTGGTATTGAGTTTTGACAATTCAATATGGGAAATAGATTTTATCAGGGTAATGCTTTGTCTTCATTCGTGTTCATATCAAGGATATCAAGGTACAGCCAAGGTTTGGAGGGTATCCAGTCTTACAACCAAACTGCAACCTTCAGTACACGCTTAACACTAGAATTACCAGAGTCTACGAAAAAATTTGTAGATCCGGCCCACCTTAAAACCATTCGCACCTCTCCGCCAGCGTCCTTTGTCCTCTAAATGTGCCGATAAAAACAAGCTGCAAGCAGCCGGCTATTCTATCCCCCCACCGACTTAGAACGTGCACAAGCATCTCCCAGCTTATGCCTTGATTGATTATCTGGGAGTGAAGTGGAGTTTTACAGTGGAAATAATACATCGTTATTTGGATCACATGCATTTCATGTGTGTTCCGTTTCTACAGTAATCTGTGTAAACACATTGTTAAAACAAACTTTTTCATATTTTAGTAATAAATGTTACAAAATAAACTATAAAATGTATGAAGCAGCATGAAGTCCAAACATCAAATAAACACTTTCACAAAAGGTTCAAGAACAATACAACAGCTTCTGTGGTATAGCGGTAAGATTTCCTGTCTCAGAGCACAGTAGGCTTACAGTCCATCAGAGACCTGAGTTCGATTCCCCGTTGAGGAGAAAGTGTTCTTTTTTTTTTCTTTTTAACCTCAAACAGACATAAAATTTATAAATTGGCATGCACTGTCAGTTAATGAGATTGTTATATTTTCATGTGGGATGCTCCTTTTAAAATATTTTTTAAAAATTGAGACTGCAATTAACATGAACAAGTGTCCTTATAACTGTTATTTTTAAGATCCATAACACACAGACAGACAGAGCACTGCGTAAGAGAGAGACAGACAGGCAGAAAAGTCACTAGATATATAAATAAACAGGGAAGGCACATGTACTGAAAGAAAAAAAAAAGATTAACATGTGCGTTGATCCTGCTGCACTAAATAAGCTCATGCGCTCTAACATCACCCCACCCCCACCCCCAATCTGACTCTAAGTAACAGCGCAAGTACAGACGCAAACCAAGTGTATGTGTGTACTGTATAATATTAACAAAAAGAGCAGCTTACTACTGAAAACAGCAAATATAGGAGTGAGTGGGGATCGAACCGGGGACTCTTGATCACACTTGGTATAGATATATATATATAGATATACTAGCAAAATACCCGCGCTTCGCAGCGGAGAAGTAGTGTGTTAAAGAGGTTATGTAAACATATATATACATAAACATATATACTTATATACATATCTACATATACACATATCTACATATATACATATATATATATATACATATAGACATCCACATATATATACATATATCAACATATATATATATACACATACATATACACACATACATACATACACACAAAAATATATATAAATATATATATATACACATACAGACACATATATATATATATATATACATATAGCAAAATAGCCACACTTTGCAGCGGAGAAGTAGTGTGTTAAAGAGGTTATGTAACCATATATATACATAAACATATATACATATATATACATATCTACATATACACATATCTACATATACATATATATACATATACACATCCACATATACATATATATATATATACATATACAAATTTACATATCTACATATATATATATATATATATATATATATATATATATATAGATATAAATATAGACATACATATATACATACATACATTCACATATATACAGTAATCCCTCCTCCATCGCGGGGGTTGCGTTCCAGAGCCACCCGCGAAATAAGAAAATCCGCGAAGTAGAAACCATATGTTTATATGGTTATTTTTATATTGTCATGCTTGGGTCACAGATTTGCGCAGAAACACAGGAGGTTGTAGAGAGACAGGAATGTTATTCAAACACTGCAAACAAACATTTGTCTCTTTTTCAAAAGTTTAAACTGTGCTCCATGACAAGACAGAGATGACAGTTCAGTCTCACAATTAAAAGAATGCAAACATATTTTCCTCTTCAAAGGAGTGCCCGTCAGGAGCAGAGTCTGTCAGAAAGACAGAGAGTAAAGCAAACAAATCAATAGGGCTGTTTGCTTTTAAGTATGCGAAGCACCGCGGCACAAAGCTGTTGAAGGCGGCAGCTCACACCCCCTCCGTCAGGAGCAGAGAAATAGAGAGAGAGAGCCAGAGTAAAACAAAGTCAAAAATCAATACGTGCCCTTTGAGCTTTTAAGTATGCGAAGCACCGTGCAGCATGTCCTTCAGGAAGCAGCTGCACACAGAAGGTAGAAACGTCCCTATCGTCTAGGTGTGCGAACAGCCCCCCTGCTCACACCCCCCTACGTCAGCGCGAGAGAGAGAGAGAGAAAGTAAGTTGGGTAGCTTCTCAGCCATCTGCCAATAGCGTCCCTTGTATGAAATCAACTGGGCAAACCAACTGAGGAAGCATGTACCAGAAATTAAAAGACCCATTGTCCGCAGAAACCCGCGAAGCAGCGAAAAAATCCGCGATATATATTTAAATATGCTTACATATAAAATCCGCGATGGAGTGAAGCCGCGAAAGGCGAAGCGCGATATAGCGAGGGATCACTGTATATATATATATATATATATATATATATATATATATATATATATATATATAGCAAAATACCCGCGCTTCGCAGCGGCGAAGTACTGCTTTAAAATTTTAAATAATAAACTGAGGGAAATTATACCAATAATTATTTGTTAAGGATCTCTTTGTATACCATGTTGTCAGTTCGCCCCTCCGGTTGTAATATGACCAAGTTGTGCGCTGAGCTTACTCTTGAGCATGCAACGTATACTTGGCCATGTGAAAAGCAAATCAAGAACAGCAAGACCGCGCCAGCTGCGGAGCTCAGCTCGGAGCGAAATGAAGTAAATGAAATGAGGTGAATGGGAGGGGAGATGATCACGTGACTCCAACACCCGCCTTAACTCTCCATCCCTCCACAAACACACAAACACAGTCTCTCGGATCCCAACTCTCCTTTATATATATAGATAAATAGCAAAATACCCGCGTTTCGCAGCGGAGAAGTAGTGTGTTAAAGAGGTTATGAAAAAGAAAAGGAAACATTTTAAAAATAACGTAACATGATTGTCAATGTAATTGTGTTGTCATTGTTATGAGTGTTGCTGTCTTTTATATATATAATATGCACACACACACACATAAACATATATATACATAAACATATATATATACATATCTACATATACACATATCTACATATACATACGTATATACACATCCACATAAACATATATATACATATACAAATTTACATATCTACATATATATATATATATATATATAGACATAGATATATACATACATACATTCACATATATATATATATATATATATATATATATATATATATATATATATATATATATATATATATATATATATATATATATATATATACTGTATATATACATATCTACTTATTGGCTCCTGTATTTAGGATATGGCAGGTTGGATAATGGATGGATGGACATTTGTATGCATAGCCCTATTTGCCCATTTTCGTTTTTTTTCTTTCTTCAGTAATATTTCAGCAAACCCGGAGCTTGTCAGTTCAAATCCTGGTACTGACACCACTGTGTGACCCTGAGGAAGTCACTTCACCTGCCTGTGCTGCAAAAAACAAAAGTAATGTAACAAATTGTACTTCAGATGTTGTAAGTTGGTGGAATAAAGGCATAAGTCAAATAAATAAATATGTATTATACACATAGGAACTATTCATTTATTTTCAGTTAAGTCATCTGCAGCAAACTTTTATAAATGAGGGTTTCTCCTTTTTAGATAGTGCAAACTGTTTCTTCTTCATTGACGTTTTCTCTTGGAGAGCTTTTTTCATTTCATTGAAAATGAAAGCAGCAGCTGCCAAAATATGTAGCTTTCTTATTAATTTTTCAACATTGTGTAAAATAAATGTATAAAGTAACATAAAAGGTTTAAATACTGGTTATTCTTTTACACTAAAATATTACTACACAGATACAAAAAAAGTAAAATGGATATGTTCTTTTTCTTTAAGGAGATTACATATTACTGAAGAAAGAAAAAAAAAATTAAACAGCCAAATGGGGCTATGCATATGAACTTAAAAGGTTTAAATAAAACAGAAATATATATTTTATTTTTACTTGGTTAACTTGTGGAGGGTGTATCCTGTAGCAAAGCCCTAACTGTTTTCGTGAAAGCCCGTTTCAGTCAATAAGTCTTATGTGTGTGTTTATGTATGTGTGTATATATATGTAGATATGTCTATATGTAGATATGTATATATATGTATATGTATATAAATGTTTATGTGTGTGTGTATATTATATATATAATATATATATAAATATATAAAAGACAGCAACACTTATAACAATGACAACACAATTACATTGACAATCATGTTACGTTATTTTTAAAATGTTTCCTTTTTTTTTCATAACCTCTTTAACACACTACTTCTCTGCTGCGAAGCACGGGTATTTTGCTAGTATATATATATATATATATATATATATATATATATATATATATATATATATACATACATATACACACATACATGCAGTTTCAATAACATAGAAATCAATATAAACATTAACATCATTATCATATGAGAATATGAAGTAATATATAAGAAGCACATTTCATATAAATATAAATTATTAAACAGTAAAATCTTCTTCTGTAATTTGCTACTGTGGCAATTTGTGTGTCTGTCCAGGATTTTAAATCACCTGTAGCTCGCAAACCGTTTCACCTATTGACTTGAAATCTGGTACACATATAGTACGTCACGTCTACTATCCGCTTTATGGGTGATGATTGTATTGCTCTTTTAATGTTTATTTTATTTTATTGTAGAATCAACTCCTATCTGCGCACACCAGGGCGGCCGTGGGCGGATGCGTATGGTGTATTCACTCCATGTTATCGTGCATTGCGCTGTCACTGGTATTTTGATAAAAGAATTTGAACAACATATAAGAAGCGTATAAATTATTAAACAGTAAAACATTAACATTTAAGAAGTAAAGTTAGATTAAGTACTACTGCAGTGCCCTCGGGTATACCTCATTTTTTGTTTGTCCATTACATGCTTAAAGGTATACATTTTTTGGTGTACCTACCCGAGAACACGCGACATATAACCCAGCGTGGGAGAAGCATGGATTTTAAACACGCGTTGAGTTCATCTGCTGGTCTCCCTCGTGGAATAACTGGTAATGTTTGAATAAAATCTACAGCGAGTAAAACGACATTACCTCCTATTTTTTTTGTTACGATCTCTGAGATGTTGCTTTTTTCGGTTCAAGGCTTCATAAGCTCTTTTATGTTGTATGGTGTACTTATCCCAAACTATCATCTTTGAATGTTGCAAGACTTTCGCCTTGTATGTAGATCGGGGTAATTACATTCATTGCATTCCTAGTCTGAATCACAATCTGATTGTATGGGTGGTTACCTGGCACTGTAGGGTTGCCACCCGTCCTTTAAAATACGGAATCGTGCCGCATTTGAGAATGAAATTGCGCGTCCCGTTTTGAATCAATACTGGACGGGATTTCTCCCGTATTTATTTTATCATTTTTTTTAAAGCAGCGTCTCATGCAAATCATCCCACACGCATTTTATGAAGATGCCTCCTTTCCTACTTTTGATTGGGTAATACTTGATATCATCGTTAGTTTGATTGGTCTTTTTAACTGTCCAGTGAGGAGGGCGTGTCTTTTAAGTAGAGTCTGGAAAGTGTTGGCACTGAGATGTGGCGTCAGCGCCAGAGTTGAAGCCCCTAATGTTGCGGTCAGCAAGTCGGCTAACATCCGCCATGTGCCGTCTTTCAGTTGCGAGAAGCAGATCATAGAATGGTTGAAACTGTTGCCCCTAACGTTGCGCCACGGCGTGTGGTTCGTTTATACCTCGTGTCTTCTCATTAAACTTTTATCTCGCGAATATGTTATTGCAATCCGCAGCGGGAGCGTTTCTATAAACTTAATTTAAACTTACGTTTTACACCGTGCTTTGTTTCCCTTATGAACATGCTTGAATGCTTCACTCGCTCCCTTCTCAATTGTTTAATTAATTTTTTGCTCTTCGCTGTTTGCGGCTCTTCCGTCATTTCCCCCTACTTCATTCTTTTATCTCGCGAATATGTTATTGCAATCCTTAACGGGAGCGTTTCATTAAACTGATTGAAAATAGTTTTGCATTTATCTTTTTAGTAAAAGGCGAGCTTTTAAGCCTGAGAAATCACCCCGTAAATGCACACGTTTAATTGCACATGTGTTAATATGTATGGTTACACAGTATTAAAAGACAGTGAACAACGTCAGTTACCTTTGTTCCCGCGTTTGATAAAAGGCGAGCTTTTAAGCCTGAGAAATCACCCCGTAAATGCACACGTTTAATTGCACATGTGTTAATATGTATGCTTACACAGTATTAAAAGACAGTCAAAAATTAACGTCATTTACCTTCCTTCCCGCGTTTGACTCGTGCTGTAAATCTCTTCCTTGTTTTTAGTTCACGTGATTACGTAGGAGGCGTGATGACGCGATACGTGACTCCGCCTCCTCCATTACAGTGTATGGACAAAAAATATGTTCCAGTTATGACCATTACGCGTAGAATTTCGAAATGAAACCTGCCTAACTTTTGTAAGTAAGCTGTAAGGAATGAGCCTGCCAAATTTCAGCCTTCCACCTACACGGGAAGTTCGAGAATTAGTGATGAGTGAGTCAGTCAGTCAGTCAGTCAATCAGTCAGTCAGTCAGTCAGTCAGTGAGTCAGTGAGGGCTTTGCCTTTTTTTAATATGTATAGATATATATATAGATATATAGATATATACATATATATATATATATAGATATATATATATATACATATATATATATAGATATATATATAGATATATATATATATATATATATATATATATATATATATATATATATATACACACACACAGATATATATATACACATACAGATATATACACACACACATATATATATACACACATACAGATATACATATATATAGCAAAATACCCGCGCTTCGCAGTGGAGAAGTAGTGTGTTAAAGAGGTTATGAAAAAAAAAAGGAAACATTTTAAAAATAACCTAACATGATTGTCAATGTAATTGTGTTGTCATTGTTATGAGTGTTGCTGTCATATATATATATATATACATACATATACACACATACATGCAGTTTTAATAACATAGAAATCAATATAAACAACATTAACATCATTATCATATGAGAATATGAAGTAATATATAAGAAGCACATTTCATATAAATATAAATTATTAAACAGTAAAATCCATCCATCCATCCATCCATTTTCCAACCCGCTGAATCCGAACACAGGGTCACGGGGGTCTGCTGGAGCCAATCCCAGCCAACACAGGGCACAAGGCAGGAAACAATCCTGGGGTTTTATCTTTATTTTATTTTATTGTAGAATCAACTCCTATCTGCGCACACCAGGGCGGCCGTGGGCGGATGCGTATGGTGTATTCACTCCATGTTATCGTGCATTGCGCTGTCACTGGTATTTTGATAAAAGAATTTGAACAACATATAAGAAGCGTATAAATTATTAAACAGTAAAACATTAACATTTAAGAAGTAAAGTTACATTCAGTACTACTGCAGTGCCTTCGGGTATACCTCATTTTTTGTTTGCCCATAACATGCCTAAATGTATACATTTTTTGGTGTACCTACCCGAGAACACGCGACATATAACCGAGCGTGGGAGAAGCATGGATTTTAAACACACGTTGAGTTCATCTGCTGGTCTCCCTTGTGGAATAACTGGTAATGTTTGACTAAAATCTACAGCGAGTAAAACGACATTACCTCCTATTTTTTTTTTTACAATCTCTGAGATCTTGCTTTTTTTGGTTGAAAGCTTCATAAGCTCTTTTATGTTCTATGGTGTACTTATCCCAAACCATCATCTTTGAATGTTGCAAGACTTTCGCCTTGTATGTAGATCGGGGTAATTACATTCATTGCATTCCTAGTCTGAATCACAATCTGATTGTATGGGTGGTTACCTGGCACTGTAGGGTTGCCACCCGTCCTTTAAAATACGGAATCGTCCCGTATTTGAGAATGAAATTGCGCGTCCCGTTTTGAATCAATACGGGACGGGATTTATTCCGTATTTTTTTAATCTTTTTTTTTAAAGCAGCGTCTCATGCAAATCATCCCACACGCATTTTATGAAGATGCCTCCTTTCCTACTTTTGATTGGGTAATACTTGACGTCATCGTTAGTTTGATTGGTCTTTTTAACTGTCCAGTGAGGAGGGCGGGTCTTTTAAGTACAGTCTGCAAAGTGTTGGCACTGGGATGTGGCACCCGCTGCAGTATGCGTCCCTTATTTTTTTGTATTAAAAGTGGTAACCCAACCTGGCAGGTAACAGTAATGTTTGGTCATGAAGTCGTCTAAAATCCGCCACGAGCCCTCTTTTAAGTGTGAGAAGCAGATATATATAGCCAAATTCTCGCGCTTCGTTGCGGCGAAGTACTGCTTTTAATTTTTTAAGAAAAGAAAACCTTTTTAAACGGATCGAAAATACAGTATACCAATAACAATTTGTTAAGGATCTGTTTTTTCTGAACCTCGCTTTTCACAGCTGTCGCGCTACGGCGTGTGTTTCGTTTATTTGACAGTATGTAGATCGTGGTAATTACATTCATGGCATTCGTTTTCTGAATCACAATCTGACTGTATGGGTGGTTACCTGCCAGGTAATGCTTGTGGTTGGTCAGGAAGTCGCGTTACATCCGCCACGTGCCCTCTTTCTGTTCCCAGAAGCTGATCATAGAATGGTTTTAATAGTTTACTTTCAAATAATGCAAAGAGTATGCGACATGTGTTTCTCCCTAATTCTGGGCTCATCAGGCATACACACTCACTTCATCCCCTCTCGGGAATCTAATCTCTATCGTCAGCGCCAGAGTTGAAGCCCCTAACGTTGCGGTCAGCAAGTCGGCTAACATCCGCCATGTGCCGTCTTTCAGTTGCGAGAAGCAGATCATAGAATGGTTGAAACTGTTGCCCCTAACGTTGCGCTACGGCGTGTGGTTCGTTTATACCTCGTGTCTTCTCATTAAACTTTTATCTCGCGAATATGTTATTGCAATCCGCAGTGGGAGCGTTTCTATAAACTTAATTTAAACTTACGTTTTACACCGTGCTTTGTTTCCCTTATAAACATGCTTGTATGCTTCACTCGCTTGCTTCTTATTGTTTCGCTCCCTTCTCAATTGTTTAATGAATTTTTTGTTCTTCGCTGTTTGCGGCTCTTCCTTCATTTCTCCCTACTGAGTTCTTTTATCTCGCGAATATGTTATTGCAATCCGCAACGGGAACGTTTCAATAAACTTAATTTAAACTTACGTTTTACACCGTGCTTTGTTTCCCTTATGAACATGCTTGTATGCTTCACTCGCTCCCTTCTCAATTGTTTAATTAATTTTTTGTTCTTCGCTGTTTGCGGCTCTTCCTTCATTTCTCCTTACTCAGTTCACAGTCTTTTCACGTGATTACGTGGGAGGCGTGATGACGTGACACTCAACTCCGCCTCCCACGGCCATCAAGCTGCCGTCCATTACAGTATATTGTCAAAAATGAGGTTCCAGTTATGACCATTACGCGTTGAATTTCGAAATGAAACCTGCCTAACTTTTGTAAGTAAGCTGTAAGGAATCAGCCTGCCAAATTTTAGCCTTCCACCTACACGGGAAGTTGGACAATTAGTGATGAGTGAGTCAGTCAGTCAGTGAGTCAGTGAGTCAGTGAGGGCTTTGCCTTTTATTAATTAGTATAGATACACATCCACATACATATATATATATACATATACACATCCACATATATATATATATATATATATATACATATACACATCCACATTATATATATATATATATATATATATATATACATATACACACACACATATCAACTTATATATACTGTACACATACACATACATACACACACACATACACATATATACATATACACATACATACATAGTGCGTTGTAACACGGGCTGTGATTGTTACATGGGAGGGAGACGACAAATCACAGCTTCCCGGTTTCTAATCGGGCCTGTGATTGGTGCTTTGACGGATGCCCAGATCCCACAGTATCTCCCCTTAGGAGAGGCGTTAGGCAAGTGTAATTGAATAGCGGTGCTGCAAGTTTAGCTTTACACCTGTTTTTAAGGCTTATTGACTGAAAGGGGCTTTCATGAAAAAAGTTAGGGCTTTGCTACAGGATACACCCTCCACAAGTTAAGGAAGTAAAAATAAAGGTTTATATTTCTGTTTTATTTAAACCTTTTAAGTTTGTATGCGGGCGGTATGGTGGTGCAGTGAAAGGTGCCAGTTAGGAGACCCGGGTTCGCTTCCCTGTGTCTGTCTGGGTTTCCTCCGGGTACTCCAGTTTCCTCCCACAGTCCAAAGACATGCAGGTTAGGTGCATTGGCGATTCTAAATTGTCCGTGGTGTGTGGGTGTGTGCGCCCTGCGGTGGGCTGGCACCTTGCCCGGGGTTTGTTTCCTGCCTTGTGCCCTGTGTTGGCAGGGATTGGCTCCTGTATTTAGGAAATAGCGGGTTGGATAATGGATGGATGGACATTTGTATGCATAGCCCCATTTGCCCATTTTCGTGTTTTTTCTTTCTTCAGTAATATTTCAGTAAACCCGGAGCTTCTCAGTTCAAATCCTGGTACTGACACCACTGTGCGACCCTGAGGAAGTCACTTCACCTGCCTGTGCTGCAAAAAACAAAAGTAATGTAACAAATTGTACCTCAGATGTTGCAAGTTGCTGGAATAAAGGCATAAGTCAAATAGATAAATATGTATTATACACATAGGAACTATTCATTTATTTTCAGTTAAGTCATCTGCAGCAAACCTTTATAAATGAGGGTTTCTCCTTTTTAGATAGTGCAAACTGTTTCTTCTTTATTGACGTTTTCTCTTGGAGAGCTTTTTTCATTTCATTGAAAATTAAAGCAGCAGCTGCCAAAATATGTAGCTTTCTTATTAATTTTTCAACATTGTGTAAAATAAATGTATAAAGTAACATAAAAGGTTTAAATACTGGTTATTCTTTTACACTAAAATATTACTACACAGATACAAAAAAAGTAAAATGGATATGTTCTTTTTCTTTAAGGAGATTACATATTACTGAAGAAAGAAAAAAAAAATTAAACAGCCAAATGGGGCTATGCATATGAACTTAAAAGGTTTAAATAAAACAGAAATATATATTTTATTTTTACTTGGTTAACTTGTGGAGGGTGTATCCTGTAGCAAAGCCCTAACTGTTTTCGTGAAAGCCCGTTTTAGTCAATAAGTCTTATGTGTGTGTTTATGTATGTGTGTATATATATGTAGATGTGTATATGTAGATATGTATATATATGTATATGTATATAAATGTTTATGTGTGTGTGTATATTATATATATAATATATATATAAATATATAAAAGACAGCAACACTTATAACAATGACAACACAATTACATTGACAATCATGTTACGTTATTTTTAAAATGTTTCCTTTTTTTTTCATAACTTCTTTAACACACTACTTCTCTGCTGCGAAGCGCGGGTATTTTGCTAGTATATATATATATATATATATATATATATATATATACATATACACACATACATGCAGTTTCAATAACATAGAAATCAATATAAATATTAACATCATTATCATATGAGAATATGCAGCAAACCTTTATAAATGAGGGTTTCTCCTTTTTAGATAGTGCAAACTGTTTCTTCTTCATTGAGGTTTTCTCTTGGAGAGCTTTTTTCATTTCATTGAAAATTAAAGCAGCAGCTGCCAAAATATGTAGCTTTCTTATTAATTTTTCAACATTGTGTAAAATAACTTTATAAAGTAACATAAAAGGTTTATATACTGGTTATCCTTTTACACTAAAATATTACCAAAGAGATACAAAAAAAGTAAAATGCATATGTTCTTTTTCTTTAACGAGATTAAATATTACTGAAGAAAGAAAAAAAAAACTAAAACAGCCAAATGGGGCTATGCATACGAACTTGAAAGGTTTAAATAAAACAGAAATATATACCTTTATTTTTACTTCCTTAATTTGTGGAGGGTGTATCCTGTAGCAAAGCCTTAAGTTTTTTCGTGAAAGCCCATTTCAGTCAATAAGTCTTAAAAAGAGGTGTAAAGATATTGACAATAAGCTACGCAAACCCACCAAGACATGGAATCGTTTTAAATCAAGGCGCGAGTCGAAAAACACCATCCCATACTATTAGTCAACGATTAACACATTTGTATATGTGTTGTAAGCATACAATACAACTGATAATATGTTGCGCTTATTTATCTGGTGTACCGACATTTTTGCGCGTTTAACGGCTGAAATCCAACGTGGTTTGTGCCCTTCAGAATGAAAACAGTTTGCATTTACCATTTTAATAAAAGGCGTGCTTTTAAGCCTGAGAAATCACCCCGTAAATGCACACGTTTAATTGCACATGTGTTAATATGTATGCTTACACAGTATTAAAAGACACTCAACAATTAACGTCATTTACCTTCGTTTCCGCGTTTGAGTCGTGCTGTAAATCTCTTCCTTGTTTTCAGTTCACGTGATTACGTAGGAGGCGTGATGACGCGTAACGCGACTCCGCCTCCTCCATTACAGTATATGGACAAAAAAGAGGTTCCAGTTATGACCATTACGCGTAGAATTTCGAAATGAAACCTGCCTAACTTTTGTAAGTAAGCTGTAAGGAATGAGCCTGCCAAATTTCAGCCTTCCACCTACACAGGAAGTTGGACAATTAGTGATGAGTCAGTCAGTCAGTCAGTCAGTGAGTCAGTGAGTCAGTGAGGGCTTTGCCTTTTATTAGTATAGATAATACTAATTACATAATACTAATAGTGCATTAATACTAATTATATAATACTAATAGTGCATTACCGATGATGTTTTCACATATATTGTCTCTTTCTTTCAGGTGTGTAATAGGAACCACAGCATAGAGATACATTGTAACAGGTACCACATACATTGTAACAGGTACACACGTTGTAAATGTAAAAAAGACGATCCTTGCGTGCGTGTTAACATTTGAATCTGATGACTGCATATAGCGCTGAACTGTACTATTCTATCCTCTGCATGTCCTGGAGTACAAAAGAAACAGCATACAGCAACATGTGGGGACTGGCAAGATCGGGGGAAAAAAACACGCAGTCACTGATTACAAACCGCAAGATATTATGCGAATTAATATGAATAATATGAATAATGTTGCATCCGTGCCACAAAGTTTTCCGAAATGTACTATACAGGTCATAAAACAAATAATTCCAAATATCATATATACCTACGTCTGTGTTTTTTTTTTTTTTTGACATCATACACCATAAGGTGCACACTAATTCAGCATGAGCAGGAACACTCAATTAAACTGAATAAAAAAAAAATCAAGTGACAGTGAGATATGAAGAAGGCAGATTCACCAGCGTTTGTGTGTCAGCTTTAATCCCTCCATATGAGAGAATGTCCAGTTCCATTGTCTCAAAACACCACTCACATCTCCAGTTATTCCGTTTCAAATGATAAATAACAGTGTTAGATCCCTGGGTGGTAGTATGTATCGTGGTCGTGATTTAGAGAGAATAAAAGTTAAAAAAATGGTAACTTTTACAAGTCCTATAAATGCACACCGTGTGTTACAGACGCAAACCAAATGTATGTGTGTACTGTATAATATTAACAAAAGGAGCAGCTCACTACTGAAAACGGTAAATATAGGAGTGAGTGGGGATCGAACCGGGGACTCTTGATTACAAGTCAGCAAATCTTACCGCTATGCCAATGAAGCTGTTGTCTACTCCTTGAATCTTTTGTGAAAGTGTTTACTTGATCTTTGGACTTCAGGTTTTATATATTATATAGTTTATGCCTACAATTTGTCATTTACTACTAAAATATGAAAAATGTTTCTACTTTAAAAATGTGTTTACACAGATTACTGTAGAAACGGAACACACATGAAATGCATGTGTTCCAAACAGCGATCTATTATTTCCACTCTAAAACTCCAGCACTTCAGACACTCCCAGATAATCAAACGAGGCATGAGCTGGGAAAACTTAGTGAACGTTCTGCAGCGGTGGGGGATGGAATAGCCGGCTGCTTGCTGCTTGTCTTAAATGGCACATTTAGAAGACAAAAGAGAGGTGAGAACGGTTTTAAGATGGGCCGGATCTACAAATTTTTTCGTAGACTCTGGTAATTCTAGTGTTAAACAGTTTGCAACAGAGTTCAATGCAGCTAGGAAGAGAATTAGTACCTTTAAATGTGAGGTCATGGTTCTCTCCTGGAAAAGATTGGCTTCCCTACAGGAAAAGGATTAGATGCTGCCCCAAGCAGATTTTCATCTATAGTTATCACCTGTCTGTAATTAGGAAAAGAATACAATCATAAGTACAAGAAGAATAAATAAAGTTTATGTGAAGGGTTGCTGGGCTCACTCCCCATTATAGGGTGAAGACCAATACAATAGATCCGAGTAGAACTACCCTTTTTATTCTTCCCCAGATTAAAAGGAATCCGCTCAGGGGTTTGTATATGTAACCTAGTCTCAGTCCACTAGGAGGGCAGACCTTGGGTGCATTGGAGGTATTATATCCCTCAGCAGTCTTAGAAGCATCTAGGTATTCTCCAGGAAGGACTGGGGAGGTCTTAGTCACAATCCAGTGGTTGAGTAACATTGCTATAAATTATCAGTGCTGCACACCTAGTTTGATTCATGCATTCATTGATAACCTTACTGTAACAACTACATCAGTCTCTGGCAGCAGATGGATTCTGAAATATCTGCGAAAGTTTGTGACCTGGGCACGGATGAGCTTCAAACCAATGAAGTCCAGGTCTATGGTGCTGAAGAAAGGCAGGGTGGTGAGAAAGTTTTAGTTTATTAGGAAGACACCCCTATTTTATCTATCTTTGAGATGTCAGTCAAGACTGTAGTCTCAGGGAAACAACTGCAATAAAGAAGATCACTCAGGAGGTTCAGGGATGGTTATACTCAGTAGATATGTCAGGTTTGCCTGGCAAGTTCAAGCCCGGGATATAACAACATGGCATCTTTCCTTGAATTCTCTGGCCTCTGTTGATCTACAAGGTGACCCAGACTGTAATAGAATAAGCTGCAGCTCCCCATTAGCATCTTAAATGTTTTTGTTTATGAGAGGGGTGTTGAAATACCAAAATCCTCAAGAACCAAAGATTTCTATAGCTGGCATCCAAGTCCAAAAAGGCAGGAAGTGGGAGGCTAAGGATGCAGTGGCAACAGCTAAGCACAACTTGGCACAAACTGTTGGCTGGGACTGTGGCAAATTAATGTAGCCTTACTTCTTGCCAATATGACAAGGACCAAAGGCAAGGAAACACATCACCTTGTGCAAAATAGGTGTGTGTAGGTGTAGAAGAGGTGCAAAACTGTTGGGCTGTAGGAATGCAGAACCATGGAGTTTGGGCCATGTGGGAGAGTGGTGTGGAGAGAAAGATCGTCTGTGCAGATACAGTATTTGGCAAGCAGAACCTCGGCACATCAGGTTCATAATCCAGTCAGCCTACCAAGCCCAGCCAAACTCTGGGGCAAAAGTGATGCACAATCTTGTCATCTTTGCCCCAAAAAAGGAATCCTGGAGATTCCCAAAATCATTGACAGTGGAGTAATATTGTTGGAGGCACAATCCTCTGATAAAGGCAGTGGCTTTTATCAATAACACGAAAAGCCATCACCTAGGCAAGTTACTAATATTCTTAGTTAGGGCAGAAGCACAGCCACTGAAATAAGAGAGAACACTAGGAGGCCTATTCACACTTGCTTCAGCCTGGCAAGTCACAGTCAATCTGGGGAGAAGACTCAAGTTCCCAGACACCACAGTGACAACAGCATTGAGGCCAGACATGGTTCTACTGTCTGAGGCTTCATGCCAGGTTATAATGATGGAACTAACAGTACCCTGGGAAGACAGAATTGATAAAGCCAATGAAAGGAAAAGGAGCACGTATAAGGAGCTGGTGCAAGAATGCCGAAGGAAAGGATGGAAAGCATGGTGTGACCCGATCAAAGTTGGGTGCAGAGAATTCGCTGGCCACTCGCTTCATTCTGTGTGAAACAAGTATTTTGCAGTTTGCAAGCGTGCATAAGGAATTTGTAGCCCACAATCTGTATAACTGTAGCCAATTCTTTTGCAGTGAGGAGGCTGCGTCAAGCTCCACATCTGAATAAAATATCCCTTACTAAAGTATACAAGTTTTGTGACAGGATTACCCTTTAATGGTTTTTCATTGTGGATAAGTAAAAAATGTCATGTTTTCTGTACATATTACCCTGGTATCTATTAATATTTTGTAGTTTGAGTGTTTAATTTGCCTTAAAAAGAAAAAAAGTAAATCATTGCAACATTCATGTCAAATAAGCAATAATAGACTTTGTTTTTTCTTTAAGAGTAGTCGGTATACACATCATCTTTTACATATGAAGATCTGAATTTGATGGTCAAGAGTTAAGTGACTTAAATGAATTGAAAACTTTGAAGGCATACTGATCAGTCATTCTGCATTCTGGCAGCGTTACACCTCAAAAATGGCACTGGAAATAAGAACACTAAATAAAAGTAGAAAAATATTTGAAGACCAGTTCTCTGTGTACAGTACATAAAAATAATTGGATTTACCAGTCCACATACAGGCAAACAAACACGAGGACTTTATTATCAGTGAAATGAGATATAAAATCATGGCAAAACAACAGGTGATAAAGTGAACTTTATATAATTGAAATGGTCTGAATTAAAAATCATTGATAGCACAGTGAATTGACTGGCTAATATTCCAGTTTTAAAAAGTATTCAAACACAAAAAACAATGGAGTATTAAAATTTGAACTTTAATACTGGATATACAGTTTTCACTTTGGGAATACTTATTAAATGTTACATGTCAGTTTTCAGTATGGAAGCATATATGAATCCTCTTCTTAACAGACTCTGCATTTTCCCTTTGCAAGATTACTCGAATCTGACAGACTCATTTCACCTGCTAAATTTTTCCGCTAAGGTGTTCACTTATTTTTTTTTTTTTAAAACATTTTATTAAATTTAATAAAAACAAATAACATTCCATACAAGCAAGTCAAAGTTTACAAAACTAAGTTCAAAGTATATAACATCAGTTACCCACTGACTTAAAATAGGTGGGTTAGGATTATTCCAGTTGAGCAAGATAAGTCTACGCGCCAATAGTGAAGTAAAGGCAATTACAGTTTATTTGTCCTTCTCCACTTTAAGCCCATCTGGGAGTCCAAGAAATGCAGCTGCTGGTGGATTAGGAGAGACTGTGACACTAACGCTGTCTAAAAGGCATTTAAAGATTTTGGTCCAAAATTATGTTGATTTGGTGGAAGCCCAAAACATATGGCCCAATGAGGCTGGAACTTGATTGCAACGTTCGCAGGTTGGATCTTGCCCTGGAAACATTTTGGACAATTTTAAACAAGATGGATATGCTCGACAGATGATTTTAAGTTGAATAATTGTATGCGTTGCACATATGGAGCTAGAGCGAATTCTGCCCATTGCTGCCTTCCAATTCTTTTCTGAAATGTTGAGTGATAGATCCTTTTCCCACAGTAGTCTGGGATCTTTGAAAGGGAGGGACTTTAAAATGCTTTTGAATATTACAGAAATGCTGTCTGAGTCCTTCAAGACTGATCAATATTTTTTCTGGAATAGAAGCAATAAGGAAATTTGGGCAGGTTTTGTTTAGCAAAGTTTCTAATTTGGAGGTAGTGAAAGAAATGTGTTGTTGGAAAGTTAAATTTGGAGTGTAATTGTTCATAGGATGTGAAGATATTGTCTATGTACAGATCTCAAAGTGATTTAATCCTGAATGTTTTCCAGACATTAAAAACTGCATACATTTGAGAGGGTGGAAAAAGGTGGTTATTGTGCAGAGGTGCCACAGATAAAAGCTTCTCTATCTTGAAGTACTTCCTACATTGGTTCCATATTCTGAGTGAATGAAGCACAATTAGGTTGTTAGTATATTGGCAATAACTTGTATTTACTGGGGTACAAGCAAGGAATATAAAGAAATATTGCAGGATTTTATTTTTATTGCAGACCAAGCCTGTGTATATTCATCTATTTGTGTCAATGTGCAGGTTTTTATAGCTTGTATATTTGTCACTAGCTAGGACTATGAAGAGTATCTTAACATCATTATTCAGAAGTGAGATTGGTCTGCATGATGCACATTGTAATAAGTCCTTATTTTGTTTAGGAAAAACATAATTAATGCTTGGCGAAAAGTTTGAGGTAGAATTTTATTGTGTCTAGCTTCTGTAAATGCTGCTAATAAAAGCGGAGCTAACTTAATTGAGATTTCTTTTATAAAATTCGGCAGGGTAGCATTCAGGGCCTGCTGCTTTCCCACTCTGAAGTGAGTTTATAACGTCTAGTAATTCTGAGATTGTCAGAGGTTCATCCAGTTCCTCTGCAATGTGGGTATCTAGTTGTGGTATCTGTAATACATCCAAAAACACATTAGGTTGTATTTTGTCTTCTTTAAACTGAGTAATATAAGGAGTTATAGTATAGTCTATAATTGTGTGCTGTGTTGGTAATTGCTGGGATTGCATTGCGAACTTCCTGCTTGTGGATTTGTTGAGCTAAGATTTTGTTAGCCTTAGTAATGATGTCTTGATTAAGAAAGTGAGTTGTTCTGTTTCTTTTAGTTATCAAGAGGTTGAGTTCTGTATTCAGAGCCCATCTTTTCCTATGAAGTACCTTTTGGACACCTGGAATTTTCTTGATCTATTCTGGTAATTTCACTAATTAGGTGTTCTATTATTTCAGTCCACATTTTCACACTTAGTCTAGGCTGGATTATATTCTTGTCTCTCAGTCACTGGCATCAGCTATTCACTGACTTGAGCTTTGAAGTGGCTCCCCTGTCAGACTATTGATGTGTTATCTCTTGCCTTTACTCCCTAAGCGTGCCGCAAGATGGCACATTATTATGTCTCTGCTCAAGAATACTGATTTATGTGATAAAACTGTCCTCTATGTTGGACAATTTTTTAACCATTAACTATAACTTTGTCAGTAACACCACTTATGTCTGGAAGGCTGTTAAAGATGGAGTTACTCTGCTGGTTTAGCAGAGGTATCTTCTCTTCAGAAAAATAACCCCTGTGTCAAACATCCTGACCATGAATCCTTAATTTTCAAGTCATTGATTAGGTCCCTATACTCCTCCTCTTCCCCACTCCTGATGCAGCCCACGATAGCAGTGTCATCAGCGAACTTTTGCACATGGCAGGACTTCAAGTTGTATTGGAAGTCCGATATATAAATAAATAAATAATTATAATAATAATTATAAATAAGACAAAGGCCCAGGAGTGTACAAATTACTGCCCAATTTCTCTGACGAATACAGATGCAAAACTGTTGACTAAGCCTTTAGCAAGGTGACCAGAATCTGTTACTCACACATCAATTAATCTGGATCAGGCTGGTTTTACCAGAGCATACCAAGCAGCGGACAATGTCTATGTAGTTAACAGATTGGGTGCTTCATGCTAAATTGTACTATTTTTAACTCGACGTGTGTTTAAAAAATGACTTTGGTGTGAGTCTTCATTTTGGGCTAATTTTCTTATAAAGATAAAAAATGTCTTTTTCACTTCCACACTCTTTTAGCCTATGAAATCACCTCTCTTTCTTTCTAACCTAAGACGGTAAAATGTCACTCAACCCTCTTTATTTAGCGTTTAATTTCACAGATTATTACAGTTCATTCAACCAATGATCTTGCAATTACAGCTACTTCTACTCATTTATTGATGAAATTGAGCATTGCATTAGGTATTAAACAATTACGGCTAATAAAACTCTGTAAACAAGAAAAGAATAAATAGAGTGTCCAAAACAGGAATGCAGAGGTGGGATAACTCCAGTACAGAAACAATTTTCACGGTAACTCTACTACTGTCAGATCACCTTTTGTAAACTTGTAAGAAAAATATAAAAATATTTTAAAACTAGAAAAACATATTGGAAGGGTATGGAAGAAAATCCCAATCTAAAATAATTGATCACTTGTGTTCTTTGACACAGTATAAAGGGTTAAAGGCTTAGCATGGTTTGTAGGTAATCCATTCTTATATAAATGACATATCTCTCTATTACAATAAAAAAATCCTGGGATAAGACAAGACTTTTTAACCTGGGACGAGACGTGACTTTTTCAGAGAGATACTTTCACGTCCCGCAAGACAAGACTTTGTGCCAAGAGATTTAACTACGCCCGGGGACGGAAATAAAAGACAAAGAGTAGATGACAAAGTAGAATGTCATAAAGAGGTTCAAAAACATTGGCGCGATACATATGCAGAGCAGGTTAGTGATAATGAAAGTACTTAAATTCGAAAGTCTCAAAAACTTGATAGTAAAGATTACATTAGTGCAAACAAACGGAAATTATTACTCGGTGAAATAACGGAACAGCGAAAAGAGATCGAAATTTAAGTCAGAGACTTGTAGAATGTCTAATTCGTGTTGCCATTAGGGATAAGTAGTGTTTCTTCCCAATGAAGAGGTGTATCCGTGAGAATTACAAGATTTGTTGTTTGGCAAAAGTGAATTCCACTTAAGTGAGCGGCAGAGACATGAAGTGGCTAGCGCATAACGCAGGCTGGGGGGTTGGCAAGCGAAGTGAATTATAATAAAAATAACTATAGCAATACAGTTTATTGAAAAGATGGTTCCTGTGTGAACACAATGTCTTGTGTTTCAAAATGCAATATTTGTAGTAGTGGTGCTTGGGATTAGATACATTTCTCTTAAGGAAATAAAAAGTTAAAGGTTGCTTCCATGCTGAAGAGGAAATACGGTAAAACACAAAGATTTGGTGACACACCTGTTAACTTCTTTCCTCTTCACCATAGAAATCATCCTTAACTTTTTTTATTTTGCAGCTGCACGAAAACACATTCTTTTACTAATTCTGTTACGTAGTACGACCTGAAAGGAAAAAAAATAATGCAACTAATATAGCCAAATTACTCCTCTTAATTTTTTTTTTTTTAACCATTCATCCCCACTGTGTAAACAATACACCTAATGATTGTTGTCTGACCCTAATTGTTATTTTTGTTATGTTTGAGACTGCCATTCTGTGCTCAGTTTTTGATCTGAGGGGTCTGATTTTCTTATGTTAGTAGTCTCTATTAACACCCCTTGCTTCCACATATTTTTTTTACTTCTAGACTTTTCTTCACCTCATTTATCTGTTATACAGCAGAGACTATTTGCATTACATACAGTCACTGCTAACGCTGCCTTTACCTCTTGCAGGAAATCTCCCGATATTTTCTTTTTGTATTCTTTATTTCATTTGATCTTTTTTGGCTGTCAGTGAGGATCAATGGGACATCCACGTCTTATACTCATAAATTGACTGATACAGTACAGCTGGTCCAAGCACGGATGCCCCCTGGTCCTGTCCACAACCGTAATCCTTAGCTTTTCTTCTTCTTAATGAAGTCAGTGCTGGGCTTTTCCCCTTGCCTGCTGGTATACATGTGCATTTTACCCGCATTGCTGTTTTTCTCAGTCTAAATATGGCAGGGTTGGTTTGGGTTGGGTGATGTTATGGGGTGGGGAGTGACTGGGATTGCAGAGCATTGGGCTTTATTTAATTCTTGTTAAAATGGCTTATATTCTTCTTTAAAATGTTGACTTCTGAAATTTCAATAAAAATTTGATTACAAAGAATGCCATGCCCTAACAAGCAAATGCTTGTGAAAATTACAAAGTATACAGAATGAATCAGTTGTGTAACACAAAAAAGGAGGGAAACACTTGTACTCAAATCACTACTTGGAGCACTGTATAAGCAGCATATAAATAATCAAGTTTGCACTTGCACAAAACCATTTCAGCTCAGTGAATCCAATCTGCTCTGTTTGAACAGTTTTCACAGCAATTCTTTATGACTGAAAAAATGGATAAGCAAGATCAAACATGAAAAAAAATGTCTGAAAGCTCAATGGGCAGCTTTTATCTCACAGAATGGGAAGCAGCAGTTCATAAATGAGTCATGACAAAGAAACAAGTGAACTCTGCAGAGAAATGCATTTTGGACTCTGTTTTAATTAGAGTGCAGTACACCCTTGAAATTCACAAGGGTTTCATTCATAGAGCATCCGCGAATTGTAAAAAAGTGAAAATTATGGATGTGGTTAAAAAAATGCCTATTTGTATAGTTTAAACCCTAAATATGCCCCCAATACACTTTAATTTCATTTCAAACTCAGCTTAATACATTACTTAAAAAAAAGAATGTAAAGGTAAACCCATATACTGTACAGTACAGTACTGATATGTCGCCCGCAGTGCTAGAATGTAAAATACCGATGTTGCCGCTATATGTACTTTAATTCATGCAAGCGCATTTTCATTGCCAGAAGCCTTAGACGGTGCAAGGTGTTTTGATGCCATCTTGGGGCTTTAACCCTTAAACTGCCACGTACTTGGGGATTAATGCATCCCTGGACGCCAAATACTTTGTTGCTGCACTTTAAGTAAATGTCACAATTCACAAAGAAAAAGTGAAATTTTAATAGAACACATTTTTTTTCATGCAAAGAGCATCACAATTACTGCAACACTGATCATTTTACACACTGCCAATGAACTGTAAAAACTATTTAAAAAAATTACTGGAACAATATGTAGAAGGTGCAACTAACACCATTGATGAAATTCAGTAAATCACTGAGCCAACTGTGCTTGAACTGGCTGTATGCAAGCACACAGAGGTAAACGCTGACGCCGGCAGGCTATTCTAGTAGCGGCTCAGTCCCAGAGACAGTGAGGCTGCAGTGCTGCAGGGGCCAGCAGTGGTCATGAGCTGGCTGCTCAACGAATGTACAACACTCACTAATCAGCTCCGGCGAGCTGGTACATTCCACTGAGAACCGACAAGAGCTGGTTGCGGCGTTCAATGAATGTATGTCGCCGAATATACTCGGCTCCTACTGCTGGCAAATGGCACTGGGAAATGACTATAGCCAGTTGGAGTGGTTTAAGGATTAAGAAGAACAAAACGGAAAACACGAGAACACTCAGCTGGAGATGCGTCACAGTGCAGCAGTCAATCAGCAGCAAGGAGAAATGAATAACGCTGTAGTGGTCCGGTGCCGCTAAGATTTACACTGTTGAGAAGATGGTGATTTATTTATTTTTATGGTGGTGATTCAAGGGATGCACCCAGCCTTGACCCGACCCGCACGCACTCATAACAGAGACAAAAACAAAGCAAACCGGTAATCAAACAGCAAATAAAGAATGAAATGAAAACGACGATACCACCCCTGTTCCCCTTATGACGATTACAGTAATCCATCGCCATATCGCGCTTCGACTTTCGCGGCTTCACTCTATCACGGATTTTATATGTAAGCATATCTAAATATATAATCGCTGCTTCACGGGTTTCTGCGGACAATGGGTCTTTTTACTTCGTCAGTTGGTTTGCCCAGTTGATTTCATACAAGGGACGCTATTGGCGGATGACTGAGAAGCTACCTAATCAGAGCACACAGTTAAGTTCCTGTGTGATGATTGGCTCAGCGACGGAGTGCTGCATTAACCAGGAAGTCTCATCTCACTCATTCAGCATTAACGTGCTCCTGCTACTGCTTCAGGGGCCATGTCCAAGCGCCAACAGAAGATGCAAATGATTGCAGAAAAGGTAAAAGTTTTGGATATGTTGAAGGAAGGGAACAGCTACACCGCTGCAGGACACCATTACGGCATCAATGAGTCCACGATTCTTTTTATTTAAAAAGGAGGAAAAGCATATAAGATCTACGGCCGCAGTGTCCTTTAACCAGGGCGCAAAACGAGTTGCAAGTGGACGTGATAAGGCTGTAGTCTGGATGGAATCTGCTTTAGGGATTTGGATTGAAGAGTGCTGGAAGAAGAACAACAGTGGTGCTACACAGTCGCCTGAAGAGGCTCCTGTAACGCTATCCTTTGTTGTGCAGTAAAATTAAACTCATTGTTATCGGACAAGTCGTCGTGTCATTGTTGGTGAGTAACCATAATTAATTATCTACGTACAGTACTTATTACATGTACATAGTTTAGTGTCACTGTACACACATTTTACTGTATACAATTTTTCTTGCATTGTACGTATTTATTGCTGGTGGCCTGTCTGTCGTAATGTCTGTAACATATGTGATATCGGAGACGCTCGATATCTTTAAAATAATATTTAGGTTTTACTGTATATAAACTGTGTTTACATCCATAATTTCAACAAATCTTACCTAATATCTAAGAGAATACAAAGGGTTTATGCTGTATAATTGTGCGGGAAATGTTTTTAATAGTGTGGGAGAGTTTATAAGGGCTTAAATTATATAAAAAGAACCATATGAACATATGGTTTCTACTTCGCGGATTTTCACCTTTCGCAGGTTGTTCTGGAACGCAACCCCCATGATGGAGGAGGGATTACTGTATACATTAAATACTACAAAGCACCAACAAAACACACACAGTAAAGTCCATGAAAAACGACAACAGATGAAATGTAATGATGGAGATAAATATTCCAGAGATCCGCATGTTGAACGGGAATGTAAAGATGGTCCTACCAGTAGTTCCTGAAATGGTGAAGACAGGTGGATGGGTTCAGGAGCACTCCTTTCTTCGCATGATAGCAATGAATCCACTTACAGTTCTCATGTACACAGGCAGAGGCAGACAATCCAGACCCTAACCACGAAACAATCCAGGACAAAACGAGTAAGCACAGGTAACCCAACAGAAGGCAGGCAGAGAGACAGGAACTTGAAACACAAATTACAAAAACTTTTTTTATTCTTTTGGTCACCGGTCCCCGTTTTAAAAGCTACACTGACATCCTTTGACTCCAACAGCCCCTGCATTCTCAGCAGAAGACCAATCGGAGCCATTGCAGGGACTGCTGGAAGTTACAGTTTCAAATTCTAGTACAGTACGCTCTCGGATTGTCTATTTTCACCATCCCAAGCTGCGTTTTCCTCTACGGTTGCTTCCTGTTCTCTCTATAGTGCAGTACTGCCACGAAAAAAGCCATAAAAAATTGCGGAGGATATTTGTGGTTTCCTTTAACAATTATTAGTTAGGTTCGAAGGAAAAATCCGCAAACGACTGAGGCCGCGAACCCTGAACCTCATCTTTGCGGGGGTCTACTGTACATACAATATAATTCAGTTTTTTTTTCTCTCAATGCACAAAGACAGTCACACTAAATAAGGGTATGCGTACAAACAGAAAATAATTGCTATATGGGTAATTTAAGTCACAGCTCAAATTATTACATTAGGTCATTAGGCTTAACAAGAATAAGTTATTTGCCTAACAGAGCTTGTCAGTCCAATTCTCATAATTTCTCCAAAATAATATTGAGTTGAGCTTTGAAGATCTTTAAAGTCCTACTGTCTTTCATACTATCTGGTAACTTATTCTTTAAGCTTTTATTCCTCTGTGTGAAGAAAATTTGTCTAGTATTTACTTTAACAGAAACAACTGTGACACAATGCTGCCTTGCAGCTCCATTAAGGCAAATTTGAACACCACAGTTCTATTGTCAAGTTTCTGTGGGTTTTCCCTATGTACTCCCACATTTCAGTTTTGATTTAAGACTCTAAAACAGCCTTATGCAGGTGTGTACTTAAATATGCTGTGCAGTTCTGGGTATACAGTAAGGCTAAACTAACCCTGGATAAAGTGTTAGTCTATTAAAAGTCCAATCGAGCACACATCTACTCTTGTCTAGATTAAAATCATAAATGAACAAAAGACTATGTCTAAATGTGAAAGGTTTTCTAATGTACAAAAAGTCTCTAATGTTTAGAAAGATTACCTTTGCAAGCTTAACAACACCTGTAACCTAATTCACCTCCTCTTATAAAGCCAGTAATATGAGCTTTACTCATTAAAATAAAACAGACCACCTAATGAGCATCTGTTAGCAGAAAAGCAGCAACCTAAATAAAGCCTGCTATATAACCTGCACCGTTCCACATGCAAAAAAAACTGCATATGCTTTTACAGTACTAATGTAAAAGCAAAGTTTAATTCCATACAAAAAAAAGTTCTGATCAATTCCCTGTTTTAAAATGACACAAACACTATCTACTGAACATCTTTTTCACATCTAAAGAACATAATTTCAGCAACAGATACTGAGGAAATTTGGGAAACTTACCACATCTCTGGAAATAAATTCTGTAACCTCAAGTGCCTCCTGAACTAGTAGCACACTCTAAGTGAGTGCTGAACCACCAGATTGGAACTGCGTTGGCAGTAATTAATGATAACATCTGTGCAGAGTAAAGATGACAGGGTAGATTGTGCTCTGTAGCAACAAAGCAGGTACAAAATCAATTCTATCCGTCTCTTCTGATAATCTCACAGCGTGTACATTTATGACCCTATAATTTATTTGCAATGCACTAGAAGAAGGTGGGTAACTTCATGCCCCACCTCTGTCATCTACATTTCTGAAGGGCATAATCATATCTTTGGGTCTGTGTCTTCATACAATTCCAAATAAAGTTACTTTTTTTCTTTTTTAAAGAATTTAATAAATTTGAACTCAATGAAAATTTTAAAACATCCATCCATCTTTTCTCTGTTCAAGGTTTTCTCAGTGTTATTCAATGTTTTTACATTTAGTTTACTATTATGCTGTGCATTCTATGGTATAATTAACTATTTTTGTGTTTAAAAATCTTTAAAAAAATATTTGCATACAGTTCATATGGTCTTGAACGGATTAATTGTATTTACATACAATCCTATGGGGGAAATTACTTCAGGTCACGACCAAATCGGGTTACGACCAGACTTTTGGAACGAATTACGGTCGTGACCCAAGGTTCCACTGTAGCCAACTGTCACTGTTAAATATTTTTTTCTGATTTGAGACATTTTAAAGGCTTATCCAGCTTGGTTATGTATTATGCCTGCAACTGCCACATGTATGTTTTATTTTAAAAAAAATCTTTACTTATAGGGTATTCTCTTCACATCCCAATAAGTAAAACACATATTGTTCTCTCACAACTCCAAAAGCCTGGGTTTGAATCCCAGGCTCTGTGTTTCCTCCCACATCCCAAAGACATGTAGTTTCAGTGGATGTTCTGACTTCGCATAAGACAAGTGAGTTTACAACAAGATGGCCTCAAGCCTTTTCTAGATCTTGTTACTGCCTTGTACCAGATGCACATTGTGATACAAAGTAAGTGAAGTAAATGGATTGATGATAACAATACTTTAAGTGCATTGTAATTCCACCAAATATCAGAAACTAGTAATGCCTAGTCTAAGAAAACCATTTCTTCTGCATCATGTATTAAAATAAAAAAATGGAGACAAATCTCCCCCAAATCCCTTAAAACAGCAGTTCTTAAAATTTCTTTTCTTACAACCTAATTTTGCCCTTTGCATGTCTTCGTGACTCACAATCACCACAGGGTGTTATCCAGGAGATTCATGCCTCCGGATGGAACTGGTCCCCAGGGAGAATAGACGTTGATCGTCATCCCTGAATTTCCATTGGAGAATCACTGCTGACTGTCGTCTGGTGGGATTGTTTTCCCCTTGCAAGCGGTGACCCATCACAAGGCTTTCTGCTAACTGTTTGCAACACTTTCTAATTTAGGACTATTGTAATTCACAACTCAGTGCTACCCAAGTTCAGACATTAGCTGACCCAAAATGGGTCGTGACCCATAGTTTAAGAAACACTGCTTTAGATGTTTGATATAGGAATGACTTTACAAAAATTAGTAGTTTTAAAAAGACAAAAGAAAAAAATCAGTATTTAAAACAAATCAAGACATGGTGATTCATTAATGTTTCAAACTAGTCTCAAAAGTCCATTATGAAAATTGACTCTACCACTAACAACTTCAGAGAGCAGAAAATAATGCTAAATACTATACTAGATGCAGATCTCAAAATGGCTTTCTACAGTACATTAGTTCACCAAGTCACAAAGGTCAATGGAGCTTAGTAGGATTCAGTGAGGCACAAGGAAAACTTTTTGAAAAGGAGAAGCAAATATTCAATGAGCTAAATAAATATTTTAATATTTGCACAGGAAAAAGAATATATGGAATGCTCTAAAAGATGTACAACTAAAGAAAAGAAACCACTTATTTGTAAATTTTTACTAAGCCTTTTGTAGCAATAAGTTGAGACTATAGTATTACCCAATTACTAGAACATGGCAAATGTGATTTACAAAACTGCATTTCAAGTGTGTCAGTGTGCTGCAAAGTATAAAAAGTACAGATGAAAGAAGAATGTTATACTTGGGATACGGTCATTAATGGAGTCCCACAGGCCTCTGTGGTCAGTCCTGTTCTGCTCTAATTTATATTAATGAAAGAAATTCACAAATGACACTAAAATTTGAGGGACAGCAATGACGATTTAAAGACCAGGACAATGTTAAAAAAAAGTAAAATAATTAAAAGATGCAGCTGAATGAAGAAAAGTGCAAACTGCTACACATATCACACAAGGATTATAAATATAAAATTGAAAAAGACATAGAGAAAGCCACTTCTGAAAAGGTTTTGTGGCATTTACACTGATACAACATTCCTTAACTAGATTGTGCGCAGAAGCAATTTCAAAAGTCAAATAAATACATATATTACATTATTAAAAAAAATCAAATGTAAGTCAAAGGGTATTATCTTCAGGCAGTACAAGGTACTATTGAAACCACATGTGAAGTA
Organism: Erpetoichthys calabaricus; assembly: GCF_900747795.2. Taxonomy (NCBI): domain Eukaryota; kingdom Metazoa; phylum Chordata; class Cladistia; order Polypteriformes; family Polypteridae; genus Erpetoichthys; species Erpetoichthys calabaricus. The sequence continues at coordinate 250,238,576 of NC_041396.2, forward strand.
CTTTGTACAATTCTGATCACCACCCTACAATAAGTCAAAAGGTAATAGAAGATATGCAGAAATGAGTAACCAAGTGCACCCTAGGATTAAACGGCATACCCTCCTCTTAAAGGCTCAGGGAATTAAACCTCCTTATTCTTGATCAGAGAAAGCCCCATGGGGACCTAAACCAAACCTTCAAAATTCTCAAACATTAAAAAAAAAATGATCCAACAGATTTTTAGCTACTAAATTGTGTAGTCAAGGACAATCAGTAAAATTAAGGAGAAGAACATGCAAGACAGAATCCAGGAGCTGCTTCCTCATATGCAGTGTCATGGGAATCAGGAAAAAAACTACCAAGTCATCTAGTTTAATCAGAAACCTAGAAAACATTTAAACTATAATGATGAGATATTAGGATACCTTAGATATTAGCTAACCAACCAAGATCGATGAACTGAATGGTCTAATTTATCAAACTTGTTATTGTGGTGGTTGCTTCTTTAGAATCTCATACTTCAACTGCTTAATCCCAGAACGCAAAAAAAAAACTTATCTTCTGCCATTGTTGCCATAATACACTCTAAATCTATATGATGCTAGATCAGATCACACAAACTTAAAATACAGATGGACTAAATTTTGTGAGACCTTTATTCCAGTTAAGGAATGCTTTAACCATTTGAAAGTCACAATAACTTCATATAAAATTGAAACATTGAACATTTAGACTCACGTTCAGCCTTTCCTAAGCAAATAATACATATATCAAAGATATTATGCTTAAGCTTTATAGGAGGCTATGCTTAAGCTTTATAATGCAAGTTGGGAAAAGATTAGTTTCCCCATTGTTTCCTTCAGGCTAGTTGTCATCCTAAACAAAATTTCTCTATCTGAAATATTATTAGCAAACATATACTTTTTAAATCTACACATTCATCAAAGTACCCATTACTTATTAATCAAAAGTTCTTCATCATGCTCAGAAATATTGAGAACCAGGACCTCTGATAACTATGTCTTTATACAGTGTTGCAGTCTTATGAAAAGACATAACCTAAGTAATTAAGATAAAATCAAAGTTATGTACTAAAAACTCAATTCCCCAAAGCAAGAAAACTCTTTAAAAATTTTCATTAAGCTTTTATGCTTGTATTTTGTGCAGTCATCTGAAAAGTTCTCCCTCTGAGGCTCCACCAAATAATTATAGAATTCAAACTAATGCCAAAAATCTAATCTTGCATTCAAGAGATATAGTTTTGAAACTATTTTTGTTCAGCCCTGATTGCAGTTCACTAATACTGGTTTTCACTTTACCCTCGATCAACTTAATGACAATTGATTCTTGCATCAGTTAAATACATTGGTTTGTTTCCTTATAGAATATTCTGTAACCTGGAGTGTCTGCACTTTTCCCATAATTTATTAAATCTGACTGAGAGTATATGTGTGTGTGCAAGTATGCTGTGAAACTGCGTGGTGCCAGAAAGTGGGAATGAAAATCCACAAAAAGTACCCTTAGCCTGCCACCTCCAGATGGATTTTAGATGCTTTCCTCAAGTTTGTATACTGTATGGGTGTCCTCCAGCAGTGTAAGTTTCTATTACATTAAAAAACAAAAATTAATTAAATGACACTTACCAAACTTTTTTGATTATCTTATTCTCTAGAGAGTCACTCAGTGCTTCACTCCCTAACTCAAACCCACTGGCACCACTACAACTGAATTTAACAGTAGCCAGCCTCTTCTCTGCCTACTTTTAACCTCCCCTCTTCTCTTTATAATCACAATGTAAATAATTAGATTCATATCACTTGGCCATCATAACAGTCACTTAAGCTACCCCTGTGCTCTGCCAACAAAGCATTAAATCATTCCCATGGCTGCTATGTTACTTATAAAGTCGAACAGGGACAGAGATAAACCACATGTTTTACTGCAATGCATATTAATTAAAGATTAAGCATGTACACTAGAATAAAGTACTACTGGTCTGGGAACAACCAGACTAATCTTTGTAAAATTCATGTAAATGAAGACCACGGTTGTGGAACAAACCTATTAAATAAACCAAACACCTAATCAAATAGACACCCATACTTAACTGTAATGCAATATGCCTTATAAGAGCCACACAAGCTCAGGTTCCACTGTCCCTTGCACATGGCCATTGGCAACCTGTTGCTCTTTGTTATTGAAATAGCAGTTCCAACCAGAGACAAAGAAAGGGGTCTCTCTTTGAACTGCCTTTCCCAAGGTTTCTTCCATTTTTCCCTACTAGGTTTTTTTTGGGAGTTTTTCCTTGTCTTCTTAGAGAGTCAAGGCTGGGGGGCTGTCAAGAGGCAGGGCCTGTTAAAGCCCATTGCGGCACTTCCTGTGTGATTTTGGGCTATACAAAAATAAACTGTATTGTATTGTATTGTATCCAAGAATAATACACAACACTTACAGATCTTTCACAAAGGTCTAGCCAAACCCATCTTGTATGATAAATAAACACTGCAGGAACTGTATTTTACTAAACACTAACTGATCAAACAGTGATGAAATAATCACCACTTACACACCAAAATGCTTTTGGCTTGTCTAATGAAAGAGTGGAGAAATACAAGTGACACAAAACTGCTCTAATATACAAAATACTTGCAAGGGATTCTCAAAATGGATATGAAATATCAGATAGGGCTTGATCAGGTAAGAGGCTATTTTGGTACACCTGAAAAGCACAGTTTGACCTTGCTTTACAATAAACAAAAGGCAGAATTAATACCTTTAAGGTTTTACTACATTGCAAGAAGTATGCTATATATACTATAATAAGTGCAAGGCATCAAATAGGTTCACAAAGGCTGAGGTAGGGAATTAAATGGAGATCACAAGGGTCTAATGAAAAGTCTTACTTCTGACCTAAAGTAGGCAGCGAATTATCTTTCTTAAAACGAGTACAGCGAAAGACATCACAGAGAGTAAGGAGGGTGGAAGATCTTGGGAAAAGCTGAAACTTCAATAATCCATAAAAGATATTGTAAGGAAGGGTTGGGCAAGGTTGCCTTTTATTTTTAAATTTTCAATTCACCTTCCTCTTCTTTTTTCATTTTAAACTCATGTGATCTTACCTGTTTAGCCACTCATGGTTAGTCTTGTTTTTCACATTAATATTCAGAGTTTCTTTTTCTGTAGAGGTAAAATTCTTCCCTTCACTTTACACTTTTGACAATGCAATTGACTGGGTCCACTCACCCTCGGTGGATTCCAAGTCACAAGTAGACTCACAAAACATAATCATAAACAGGAGTTTGCACGATACGTTGGCGAGCTCTGTAAGCTGTGCTTTTTCTTTGAAGGACAGGTGTGGGGCAGACTGACTAGCAGGATGACGCCGGACCTCGTCCTGCATCGAAACGGTGCCATCTTTCACCTTTACACCTGATGCTGCCTGTGCTTATCGACACATTTACAAGACAAAAGACACTGAATGGAGAGGTGCAAGCGGATTTAAGGTGGGCCAGATTTACAAGTTTTTTTTATAAGCTTTGGTAATTCTAGTGTTAAAACATGAACCATTAGCAACAGAAAAAGTGATGTCATTACCTTAGTGCAAGGCTGAGCATGACTGTATTCTTTTCTGAAACTTTTGCCATATGCAACAGCAGGCTAGGTATGCCTGCTGTATGTGGTAAGGCCACAATTAACTTTACTGTCATCTCACGCTTGTGACAGATGCAGACTAATTGTCACCACCAGTAATGATAACTGACAAAAAAGCCATGTTTTTATCAAATGCTTCATCTCCATGATGCCTGATCTGAGAGTCAGTAAATGATTAGCAATTACTCCTCCTTAATACAAATGCTTCCTTACAAGCCTCAGCTTGACATCAAGCCTCCAATTCTGAAAAATATAAATTCAAGTTATGCAAAATGGACTGACTGGAATTTGCCAGATGCTGTTTTCTTTATATGTATATAAAATATGATACCTGAACATTTATAGGCTATTTCTAGTGCTTCTTTAAATGTCTTTTATTTTTAAAAACATTTATTTTGAGTTAGTTTTAAATGTGTTTCTTTCCTGCTTTGTGAAATTCTTTTGGACGATTTCCTCTGTGGAATGGTGCTAAATAAAATAAAGACTGATAAACTTTATGACTACAATGTAATACTTTTCCTTGTTTCTTCTTCTTTAATAGGAAGAACAAAAAAGTTGGTCATACTATTTCCTCCTCCCAATGACAGGTGTGCTAGGTTTTACCAACAACTCCAAACTAGCTTTGTTAGTGTGAGTGAGTATGCCCTGTGATGGAACTGCATTCCATCCAGGGTGTGCTTCTGCATTGTGCCCAGTGCTGCCAGGAAGACCACTAGGTAAAGTACATGTAATTCTGAACTACATGAGTAGTTTTCTGCAGTGGGCTGGCGCCCTGCCTGGGGTTTGTTTCCTGCCTTGCACCCTGTGTTGGCTGGGATTGGCTCCAGCAGACCCCCATGACCCTGTAGTTAGGATATAGCAGGTTGGATAATGGATGAATAAGTAGTTTTAAAAAAAATGTATATACATATACATGCACATATACTTGTGTATATATGAATATGACAATGAGAGAGAGAAAGAGACACACCATTTCCCAGCATATGCATTTTGTAAAGGTTTACAGTTAATAAAATTTGCAAATGCTACACACTCTAAGAACTAAGAATTAACTGAATGGATTAAAAATAAAACTAAATTTGAAACAACATAATCTGAGTTTCTTGTGCCAGACAGGCCATGGATAATCCAGTTTTCAAAAAAACATGCAAATTGCAGACCATTTGTACACATTAGATTCTAACTTTTTATTAAACTGTTCCTGTCTAAAGTAATTTGTCCTGTTGCTGTATGCCTTTCTTGTTGATTGTTTTGTACTATAAATAATTTAAAAAGTCATGCCTTACATGAAAAATATATTTTCATACCCAGAGAGAGACAGAGAGACAGAGATAATATATCAAAACCATATAAAAAATGATTCAATAGAAATACAAGGCAATTACCCGGAGCACCATGGTCAAATATCCAGAGGCAATTTCTACCTTCCAGTTTTTCACCTGGCTACTTAATCATTCCGGGATATTCATCACTGTTTTTGCAATGTGGAGGCTACAAGAAAAAATAGTTGAACATTAGTGTACAGTGCATATCACCTTTTTCTATGTGTTTAAAAATATATGTTTATAGGGTCACATGGACAGAGTAATGTGAAATTCATATTTGCATTTGCTAATCAACATGCAACTCTTACATGACTACAACTCTTGAAAAAGCTGATGGTGAGATATTTTTCACTCCGTAAAAAAAATATATATTAATCAATTACATAACACTGCATATTTAACACCAAACAGTTAAGTATTAACAGTGATTATTTAGAGCAGGAATTTCACCATAGGATTGGGAGGATCGTGAATGATATAATTTATTAAAGTGGGAAAATAACAATACTCTTTCCAGACCAAAAAAAACAAAACAACAACACATAAGAATTAAAGCCTTTTATTATTGTTAGTTGTACCCCAATTATCTTTTGAGTAAAGTACTAAAATACATAATTCATGCATTTTTGGGAGACCAACAATTTGAACAACCAACTACTAAGTTGCAAAAATTTAAAATTCTGGCATTTCACATTTGAATGTGTGAATTTGAATGTGATAACAAGATGTACTGCTGGCTAATAAAACACAATAAAAAGTCCAGATTATGGAATTAGTCTTTGTATTTAGCCTTGTAATCGACTTTATGTGTTTACAGATGTCCATCCAGTAATGCACCCATTTATTTCTTATAATCAGGGGTCACCTGATGCCAGTGTCTCTTGCAGGAGCACAATGCCCAAGGCAAGCACCTCTATATCTCACAGCACACTACTTACTACTAAGGGGTGACATTTTTAAGTCATCAGTTATACCTGACCAACACATTTCTGGGATGTGGAAGGATAACAAATGCTTGTACAAACTCTACACAGGCTATAGTTACTTTAAACAAAGCTCATTACCTATATCTAGTGTGTAACAGTAAAAAAAAAATAACTGCTCCGTATGTTTATTCAATAATAAAATTTACAAATCATTATTTCAAAACTTTTATCTCTCAGCTAATCTAATAAAGCAAATCTGATTTATGCAAACCTCTCTAATGACATCTAAAATTTAAAGGCAAAGTTGGAGGGGGGTTGTGGCTGCTAAAACAATGTAAACCCATACTAAAACAAACTACATACCAAATCACTGAAGCCAAATGAGTGGTAGCTTGTATAGCATTTAATATTTGAAGACTAAAGGGAAAGCACATATACAACATATCAAAATGGTACAGGAGTTCCTGGGATGCTGACTTCCAATATGAGTACTATACAGCAGGCTCGTTGTGGTGCTAATTTCCATATATTTCCAATATCAGAGTATCAGCGACCTCACTTATAAAGCTTGAGTACACACACAATGAAGCTAAAATGTGCATATACAACATCCCACACAAACGTTGCGGATTTATAAAAAAAAATTTTTAAAAAACTTGACAAGGGAACATGAATAGATTTATGGCAATTCTGACCCACGTTTATAGAACATTTCGGAGAAACTGGGAAATGATGACACTCTTCATCAAAGTAGGAAAATGCAGCCAACCAAGCTAAACGATGACTTGTGTGCATAATAATTCACTCAATAAAACACTGAGCTGTCATAATAAGGTAATTGACATGACAAACATTATTACAACTCAAAACTGATGAATATGATGTACAGACTTTAGTTCCCTTTTAAGAGTACCAATGCTACATACTATTACCACAGAATTGTTTTGGTTTTTCATCAGTTTATATTGGCTACCTGTTGTTACTTATCTGGGAACTGTCCAATTGGTCAGAAATATTTTGGCTAAATTTCACTCCATTAAACTTCACTTGTACTGGAAGCCATTAACCAACTGGTGTAGCAGTAAGGCCAGTTTTTGTATGGTGTGGGTGCATATACATAACATGTTTTTGCCAACCTAAAAAGGCAATTTGCAGCATTGTTTAGTTCTCCTTATGTAAGCATATTGCAATAAGGGCATCCAACGAGAATGAAGCTGCTTTTGTTAACTGTAAGCAGTGACATTCCATTAACACAAAAGTCAACAGTGGTGTCAAAATGTGGCTGACAAATGTTGGGGCTTGGTGGCCTGGGTCGACTCATGACTCATTTTATTTTCCATCAAAGTAGCATTGGCAGACAAGACAGTACTGTACATGATAAATGGCTTTGTTGGTAAGATAACTGGTTGAACCCTCAGTGTTTGATATGGTCTGTGCTATTCTATATTAACTGCAGTCACATAGTGTGCCAGGTGATAATGGCTACCCACCCCTAGGACACAGATGTGTGGCACCATAATGCCACTCATGATCTTGGGCTCTCATTTGCGAATACAGCCAGAGAATACCACTCAATGAAATTCTGCAGCACTGTGACTGCATATGTATGAGGCTGATTAGCATGCTCCATATATGGATGCTTCGGAGTGGCATTCAAGGTTTATTCACATACACATATTTACAAGTTGATTATTTTATAAAGGGTAAATAGTGTAGAAATGTGTGTCCACCATATTTTATAAATATTTTTTTGGAGAAAGCATTTTCCTGTTTTTTGGGTGTGGCTCACACTCAAATCTGCACAAAGATGTATAAATGAGGCCCCGGGATTTTGGGACTTATGAAATTTTAATTAATTTGGCAATCCATAAAATTTAACTTTTTAGCAAGCTTATTTAACCAGCCAATGTTTCCTATCTCAAAATAACAAATGTCAAAAATCAGGCAAAATGACATGTTAACAAACTTGATTTTGCACAACAGCTTTAAAAAAGAGCTTTTATAAATGAGATGGTACAACTTGACATATTATGAACAATTCTATTTGATGTGGTACTGATATGTCTGAATGTTTTAAATTTTTTTCATTAATGTAAGCAGTATTTATATTTTAATTACGAAACAGAAAATGTCAGTTAATAAGTGTAGCTTGAGTACATGTTAAATCTGGTATTCCATGATAATATTTCTTTATAAAGCCAATCTGTAGTATGAGGGAAATACCACTGTCAAATGAAATGTAGGCTTTGATGATAGTTTTATTTTTTTCTGAAAGCAGTAGGCTAACACCCATAGATGCCATAAGGCATCTGTTGCTGCAGAAATCCCCTAGTTAGAATCACGACTGTAGCTGTTCACATGACAATGGACAGTTTGCATAGCTTTAAGACAGGGCTGTCCAGTTAGCTTTGAGTAGGGGCAAGATTATTAAAATAAAACCAGTTGAGAGGCCATTGTTTATCATGAAAACAAACACACACACACAACTTGTCCCTGGTATTTTTAATTATGTTTTCAATTACAAAGGTTTTAACATCATCAGAAATTGCATAAGGAGATTTAGTCTTTTCAGTCTGTTTATTTTTATCATTTTCTCACATCCATTTCCTAATTTACCTTTTCACCTGTAAAGTGACTTTTTTGAAAAAGGGAAATGGAAGTCATTCATATAACATTTTTCATTCTAACAACAAAAGTGAAGTTAAGCCTATAAGTTGACAGTGTGATGCAGGTGCTGGCCAATGATGGACGCTCAATTATTTGTCCTAATGTGTCTAATCATTTGTATACAATGAACCAAAATTGTATTAAAATGAACAGCCTTCTTGAATAACAGAATATTTCCTGACAAGCCCTTTAAGTTTAAGTTAGGGTGGGTGGTCTTGAAATCACTGCAGAAGCTACTTTCTTTCTTCACTAATAAATTATTTTTGTACATTCAACACACACTTACATTGTCCCAGCTGGAGTAAATGTATTGCTCTCCAGTAACTGTTAGTCATTTTTCCCCAAATATTGACTCTTTTTGTTCCTTTTTTAATTTAGAAAAAGACGTTCTGGCAATAAGACAAGACAGTTGAGCTAGCTATATGGATATAATGCAAGTGAGACAAGAGAGCAAAAGAGCTCTTGGCAGCCTGCATCAGCTCATTTACATTATTACTTTTTGGGAGACTAATTATTTGCTGATATGTTAGGACAAACTTACCACCTCTGGATGGGATAGAACTGTAAGCGAATCAACAGCTTCAATCAAAACATTTTCTTTTGCAATTTGTAGATGTACAAATACAGTATGTTCATATTACATCATTTGAACCCAGAAATCACTGCTTTTACAGATAGTTGCAATTTATTAAATTGATTTTTGTGTATCTTTGCTTTTATAAATAGCTGGAGTTTATTCAATTGATTTTTCCCTATCGCTCTTTAACCATTAGAGGCTCAGAATGCTCACACATTTATAACTACAGAATGTGAAAGGTAAAACATTAAACTGTATAACATGTACATATACTATAGAACACAAAGAAAATCATTATGTTGAATAGTATTATGTCTGTTTATAAACCTTTTATCTGATATGTCAGTTTGGTTGTAAGGTGACATGAAATTCAAGACTGCATGGAAATGACTTGTGGTTGCACTATGCTGAAGAACGAGTCCTGTCCTCTACATTCCTCATGTGTGTGGAACAAGCAAGCATAGTTTTATTATTAAATCTGCATACATAGTTACAAATGGGTTGCAGAAATATCTGAATTGCTCAAATTAGACTACACATATAAATGCAGCTGGGAAGCATGGGGGCACAGTGATTAGTAGTGATGCCTCAATGTGTTTCAATCCTAACTCTAGTACTGGTCTGAGTGGAATTTTTCTGACACACCTCAAATATATATATGTATCATTGATTGACATTTCTGTATATCTGCCATATGTAAGTTTTCCTATCATCATCCATAATTGTATTTCTTAATAATGGACATTCACTTCTGTTGTAATGTTTAACATTGTATCATATGTGTTTATGTGTGTAAAAGGTATGGTCAGTAATTTACTGCTTTTACATTAAGTTATAAATATGTGCAAGTGTTCTGAGCCTATACTCAATAAAGACCACAATACAAAAGTAAACTGATTCATACTGCCAAGAAAGGCTTTGGCCTTCCATAATGTAGCATTGAATTTACTGTGTTTAGAGTGCTTGGAAAAACCCAGAGACACGATAATAACATGCAAAATCCACATAGACCTAAACCAGGCATGGGATCTGAACCCTGAACACTGGATTTGTGCTATCCAACTATCTACAACCCACACCGATGTAGAACATCAGATGGATCTTCTTGAGAAGTATTGTGTCATTGTGGAAATCTCCAGAAATTTATATAATGGAAAATGGAACAGATCTGTACAAAAATAGGACCAAGTAAACTGTGTGTTGATGACTTCGAGTTAATAAAATACAGAATCTTTAAATAGCTCCCAGAGAAAAGGGTACAGTTTAACATTCTTGGAACTGTACCTCTAATTACAGCAAACTCTTTTTTCCTATATTACTGTACTATAGTGCACTTTTTAACTACAAAAAACAAGGCCAAAAACCAAAAAAATAATTAAAAAAAACACACACACACACACACACACCACACTTCAGAAAATGGTAAAAAGTTTTAATTTTCAGGAAAATATGAGTTGTTTAACATACTCTGGAAATTAAAAATAAAGTTTCTTATTGAAAATATTGCAAAAGAATCAATATCACAGTAAGAATGAAGAATGATGAGTGAAGAGTCTGACATACAGAAATTACTAAATGAGTTCAATACAAACTCTCTGCCAGACAGGAAGGAAATAAAAAGATGTCACCTAACACACTCTCAAACTTTCATCCAGCAGTCACTTAACATGACCAATCTGCTGGATGACTGAAGAGCTGCAAATACTACAAACCTTTAATGCTAAATATGATCAAAAAGTACTCCCAGCTCTTAACATGAAGTTTCTTTTAACTATTTATGCCTGAATGTGTTTAGAGAATACATTAAATTCAAATTTACTATTACAATTACAAACACATCCATCAACTTCCTGAACCTGCTTTTTCCATTATCTGTCATGATTTGGTCTCTTTAATTTTTCTCCAGCTGTATGTCCGGAGAACAAAGCCAGGTAAGTTTCAAAGCGGGGATAGGCTGAAAAATAGTCCATACACAGCCAAATCACCAGTCGAGCTAGAAATCAGTCTAGCTTTAAATGACTGAAAAATAAAACTTAACGAAAAAATCTGCCCAAAATGAAAATGAACAGTTGCTTAGTCCATTAGATTGTAAGTTAATCATAAAAAAAAGAGTTGAAGATAAAAAGTAAAAAAGTTACCGAAAAGCAGCAGCGACCAGTCACGCCAGTGATCGCTCAACCGGAATATATACTCGAAAAACACATTAAAAAGACTGAAGACCAGCACCACATAGACATACAGTATACATTACATTTTCTATTCAGAGTACAAAACCTTTCACATTTTCTCACAATTATGAAATTTTAGCAACGGACCACCCCAGCAACAATTTCATTAAAAACCTCAAAGAAACAACTCAAATAATATGTTTTTTCTATCCATTTTTTAATATTTCCTCTACGTAGTCTCCATTGTAGATATTGTGTTCAACACCTTGCTCTTGAGTCAGTCAGTCAGTAAGCAAAGCTCTCTTTCTGTTTTTGACTTTTATATAAGGAAAGACAATGCTCTTGATTCATTACCACTCCAATCACAGATCATAATAGATGTGTATATTACACATACGTTTCCAGATTTACATCATGTGTTATGGTTCCAAATTGTGCATTTGCTTATATGCACTTTCATGTCTCTGTATGATGGGGGAGGGGGTTATATATTCATTTTATAGCATTCACCAACTTAGTAAGTACTGTATTTACAATCAAATAACTCATATTTTGAATCCAGTGTTCTTCACAGCTTCTTAAATCCTTTATTTGTCTATGGTATAGATAGATGATTTTCTCAGCTGACACCACTGAAAGACTTCACTTGAAATTTTAAGCAGGTGGTTGGATGAAGAAACAGGTGTGTTGCAAAACACCATTTTGCCCTTTTAACTTGTGCTCTCAAAATATTTGTACTTTGGTGTCCGTGGTCCGACAGCTACTTTAACCACTAATTTACACCAATAGCGACATGTTCTCATAGCATATCCATTTACTTCACACCGACTCGGCTACTGAAACATTACCAGCAAGAATAAAAACAGCATCCTTCTTAGTATTCTTTTATGTAAATTATTCATGTATCAAGTAAGGTATTAAACTGCATTATTGTTCATTGGGCATTTTATTTTCATTTTGAGCTTGCAGCTTCATTTAGCAGGCGAATTGAGCTTTCCTATTATAAACAATGAAAAATTCAACATATAATGCATTTTGCACAACATTTATAAATGCGTTGTCCTGGTGATCTCAGAATCCGATTAGGATTGAGGAAATCCAATATACATCCATAATAAGTTTGTGAGCAGAGGTTAGTAATAGCATAATAAATATTCGATTACTTAAAAATAATGTCAAATGTTCACAGGGAGGAGTTACTTCACTGCTCATTATGATTGAAAGTTAAAGCTTCCACAAGAAATGAAGATGAAATACTTTATGGCAACAAAGACACATCCTGTTTGCTAAATATTTTCATCTAATACCCTAAACGTTTAGCATATTACATTCCTGTCTATGTAGCCAAGATGTATTCTGATATTGCCAAATTAAACAGTTGTTGGTTAACTAAATGGCTCAGTAATGAGATATGTATTATTTCAAACTATCTTTCACAAAAGCCTGTGTCAAATTGAAAACAAATACATATTTGTATTTGTGAAAGAATTAAAAAAAAAAATCTTCCAACATTAAGTGAATTTGTTTTAAAGAACATGGCATTTCTTCTTTTTTTAATTTCTGAGCACTGGGTATTTAGTAATAACTAGGGGGCTCCGCCCCCTGCTCGCTTCGCTCGCCAACCCCTGGCGTTGGGACATGAGAAAGAGTCAGATGTATGAATTAGATATAGAATAGTGTGCAGCTTTGGATGATGCCCATAGAAATAACAAATAGAGTGTTTGTCATATATTAATGTTTTATTGGAATATTTCTTTGTATACAACATTAGCAGTAAAGATGGTGTCTTGTCCTTGAATGAGTCTTCCTTGGCATGGATTATTTATAATTTCAACTTTAACGTCAGATGAACGGCGAACACGTGAGAAGGCAACATAAAGTTGTCCATGTCCAAAAACGGGTTCAGAGAGGTAGATGCCAACCTTGTCCATGGTTTGTCCTTGTGATTTGTTGATGGTCATGGCAAATGCAGGTTTAATGGGGAACCTGTCGGCGTTTCAATGTAAAAGGTAATTCTAGCTCAGAACTTGTAAGGTCAATTCTAGGAATGAGAACAGTATTGTTAGCATGTGATCCTGTAAGAACTGTCGCTTGAATAACATTGCGTGTCATGGTGTTGACGACTAACCGTGTGACATTGGATAAACCCTGTTTTGTGTTAAGGTTTCTTAATAGCATGATTATTGTTCCGTTTTTAAGGGCAAGGTCGTGTTGTGGTAATCCGGCAGGGTTAATAGTGTTCAAATATTCTAAGGGGAAATTTATATGTTCATTGTCGTCATCAGAGTCAACTTTGTCTGAGCTTAGAAAGATCTGTGTCTCTCCAGGAAGTAATGAAATGACTTGGTTATTAATGTGATTAACATTAATATTTTTTGGACATAATATAGTGCGTTGTGTTAACAGGGGTATTTGGTCTAATGTGATTGCTGTTCCAAATATCTGTTTTACAAAGTCGTCTGAGATAAAGGATTGTGGAATGGAAATAATATCTGGGTGAAGTCCATCTGTATTTGTGAGTGTACCATTTCCCAGTTGTATTAGCCAACTGTTATATTCTGGATCTGGACATCGCATGTTTTGTACCAACTGTATTGTTTTAAAGCAATGCCAATTGTCTGCGTATTTTAAGGTGGACTGAACAATAGCTGAGCGCATGGCATGTGGAACAATAGCTAAGCATTGTCTAAAATCTCCTCCTAATAAAAGAACTTTTCCTCCAAAGGGAATATTATTATTCATCAACGTTTGTAGAAGTTTATCAATGGTGTTGAGTAAGTGACTGGATGCCATTGTACATTCATCAATAATTATCAGTTTTGCAAGACGGATGTCTCGGGCATTGCTACTGTGAATGTTCATAGTGGATACTGATGTCTCTGTGATTGGGACCGGTATTTTGAATATTGAGTGACATGTACGACCATTTATTAACAGATTTGCTGCCACTCCGGAGGATCGCAGTCACTGTTAATATGTTTCCTTTTCTGCAGTTGAACGGTTAATAGTGCTTTATTGTAAGGAGATCCACCTATGCTGACACCTATGCTGTCTAGTGTGAAGGTGTTGACGTTCACTTTAGAATATGTGGCTTTGGGTGTCACTTCTTATGGATGTGTGTTTGTTGGGGGGGGGGGGGGGTGGGTGAGGATTGTTGTTGCGCGAGCGTCTTCTTTCTTTTTGTGTTCCTGTGTCTTGTTTGAATCCCCCTCTTTGTGTGTGTCCCGTCCGTTGCTTGTAGGGTCTGTGGGGTGGGCTTCGCTCGCCAACCCCTGGTGTTGGGAATGACAAAGAGCGTGATGTATGAATGAGATATAGAATAGTGTGATGGTGTAGATGATGCAAATAGAAATCAAACAATAAAGTGTGTGGCACAGTGTAAAGGTTTATTTGAAAAATTCTTTGTACACGCCGTTTAAGTGTAAAAGGTAATTCCAGCTCAGAACTTGTAAGGTCATTTAAGATGGTTATTGTTGTGATCAGAGTCAAGTTTGTCAGAGCTTAGAAAGAGTTGTGTCTCTCCAGGAAGTAATGGAATGACTTGGGTATTTATGTTTTCCACATTAATATTTTTTGGACATAATATAGCGCGTTGTGTTAAAAGGGGCATTTGGTCTAATGAGATTGCTGTTCCAAATGTCTCTGTAACTAAGTCGTCGCAGATAAAGGCTTGAGGAATTGTAATAATATGTGGCTGAAGTCCATCTGTATTGGTGAGTGTACCATCTCTCAGTTGTAA
The DNA here is from genome assembly GCF_900747795.2 of Erpetoichthys calabaricus. Taxonomy (NCBI): domain Eukaryota; kingdom Metazoa; phylum Chordata; class Cladistia; order Polypteriformes; family Polypteridae; genus Erpetoichthys; species Erpetoichthys calabaricus. The sequence goes on from NC_041396.2 coordinate 250,253,609, forward strand.
TAAGCAATTGTTATGATCTGGTTCTGGACATCGTATCTTTTTTACTAACTGTATCTTTTGAAAGTAATGCCAATTGTCTGCGTATTTTAAGGTGCACTGAACAATAGCTGAGTGCATGGCATCTGGAAGAATAGCTAATCACTGTCTAAAATCTCCTCCTCATAAAAGTACCTTTCCTCCAAATCGAATATTATTATTCATAAACGTTTGTAGAAGTTTATGAATAGTGTTGAGTAAGTGACTTCATGCCATTGAACATTCATCAATAAACAACATTTTTTCAAGACGGATGTCACGTGCAGTGCCACCGTTAATGTTCATAGTGGATACCGATTTGTAGGATCTAATGCAGTTGATAAAGATTTAACTTTCAGGTACATCGTCAGTTGTAAGCTTCTGTAGATATTCAGTATATGAATGTAAAGAAGGCAGTCTAATTTGACCCTTTTGACAACAACGTGTAAATGTATAACTTGTATTGCCAGTTGTTTCTTCAGGGAAGTGAACTGAATGACAATGATTGCAAATGACATTCATTAATCCGAATGAATTTTCCTGGTGTATGTTTTCCTTGTGCCGTTTGAGAGGCGCGTTGTTGCATGTGTAGTATTTGGGACGTGTTGTTTTGGAGCTGTAATCGATTTGCCTGTGCTGTGTGAGAAGCCCGTTGTAGCCTTCGCTGCCATTAACGTATGTCTGAGACGGGAGGTGTTTCGTTTTGAATCCGTGCCTGTTGCGATGCAACACTTTGATTGATAGATTGCGTAATGTGGATCTAGGATGTAGATTTGTGCATATTTGCGTTGTTGATTTGTTTCAGGGTGCACTGTTCCAATGCGATGCAGTATTTGTGCACATATGCGAAAGCAGTATGGTCCATTGCCTTTTGGTGGCCTGATATTTACTCCGGTATATGCAAAAGCAAATGAATTATTGTAGGATCTAATGCAGTTCATAAAGTTTTTACTTTTAGGTACATCGTTAGTTAGAAGCTTTAGTTGAGCTTTGCGTTTTTGGAGTCGAGACATTTTTTCTTATGGATGTGTGGGGGGGATCGTTGTTGCGCGAGCGTTTTGTTTCTTTTTGTGTTCCTGTGTCTTGTTTGAATCCCCCCTCTTTGTGTGTGTCCCGTCCCTTGCTTGTAGGTCTGTGGGGTGGTTTTGTGTTCTTTTTTTTGGTCTTCCATGGGCTTGTTGAATCCCCCTCTTGGTGTGTGTCCCGTCCCGTCCCGTGCCTGTAGGGTGGGGGGGTGGTGGGGGGGGGGGGTATGGTCGTGCCTTGCTATTGTGCGCTCGTCTGTCCTTTTTTTTTTGGTGTGTGTTTAGTTTCGTGTGCAATGTGTTTCGTGCTTTCCCCTCGTTTGGAGTACTCTTTCCCCTCGTTTGAGTACTCTTTTATGTGCCTTTTCCTTATTTTGGTGCTTGTTGAGCCTCATTTTTGTGACTCCTTTCTGTATGTGCTCACTCCTGTTTTCTGTGCTCTTGTCGGACTCTTTTTGCGCCTGCGTCTCTCGCGGCCCCCTCATCCGCCTCTCTCCCCCCTCTTTGTGTGTCCCGTCCCTTGCTTGTAGGGTCTGTGGGGTGGTTTTGTGTTCTTTTTTTTTGGTCTTCCATGGGCTTGTTGAATCCCCCTCTTGGTGTGTGTCCCGTCCCGTCCCGTCCCGTGCCTGTAGGGTGGCGGGGGTATGGTCGTGCCTTGCTATTGTGCGCTCGTCTGTTCTTTTTTTTTTTGGTGTGTTTAGTTTCGTGTGCAATGTGTTTCGTGCTTTCCCCTCGTTTGAGTACTCTTTAATGTTTTTTTTCCTTATTTTGGTGCTTGTTGAGCCTCATTTTTGTGACTCCTTTCTGTATGTGCTCACTCCTGTTTTCTGTGCTCTTGTCGGACTCTTTTTGCGCCTGCGTCTCTCGCGGACCCTCATCCGCCTCTCTCGCCCTCTTTTGTCCGCCTTTCTCGGGTCCTCAGCCGACTCTCGCGGACTGTTTGTTGCGCCAGCGCAGTACGTCTTTTTGCAGCTACGGCCCATGGCCGGATGTGCCTGCGTCCATCATCCGGTTTAGCATTCTCGGTTAGTAATATGGATTGCTGAATATACAACTCAGTGTCCAACCCACTTTAATCTACACTGCCTGGCCAAAAAAAAAAGTCGCCACCTGGATTTAACTAAGCAAATAGGTACGAGCCTCCTATTGGATAATTACTGCATAGGCGATTATCTTTCAGCTGGCAACAAGTTATTTAACCCCAACTGCTACAATGAGTTGCTTCTCATTTCTTAAACAACCATGTCGAAAGACACATCTCATGGTCATGGAAAAGATGTTAGTCTGTTTGAGAAGGGTCAAATCATTGGCATGCATCAAGCCGAGAAAACATCTAAGGAGATTGCAGAAACTACTAAAATTGGGTTAAGAACTGTCCAACACATTATTAAAAACTGGAAGGATAGTGGGGACCCATCGTCTTCGAGGAAGAAATGTGGCCGGAAAAAAATTCTGAAAGATCGTGATCGGTGATCACTTAAACGTTTGGTGAAATCAAATCGAAGAAAAACAACAGTATAACTCAGGTCTATATTTAATAGTGAAAGTACGAGCATTTCCACACGCACAATGCGAAGGGAACTCAAGGGATTGGGACTGAACAGCTGCGTAGCCGTAAGAAAACCACTAATCAGTGAGGCAAACCAGAAAAAAAGGCTTCAATTTGCTAGGGAGCATAAAGGTTGAACTCTGGAGCAATGGAAGAAGGCCATGTGGTCTGATGAGAACAGATTTACCCTGTTCCAGAGTTGAGAATCTTTGGGATGTGCTGGAGAAGGCTTTGCGCAGCGGTCAGACTCTACCATCATCAATGTAAGATCTTGGTGAAAAATTAATGCAAACACTAAATGGAACTAAATCTTGTGACATTGCAGAAGCTTTATAGAAACAATGCCACAGCGAAAACGTGCCGTAATCAAAGCTAAAGGCGGTCCAACAAAATATTAGAGTGTGTGACCTTTTTTTTTTGGTGGCGACTTTTTTTTTTGGCCAGGCAGTGTATTTCAAGGTTGCTGGGATCAGTACCTATTTCAATAGCACTTGACAAGACACCAGGCCAGCTACACATTAAGATATAAAGTTTCTTTTAAAAGACTGTTACTTTAGTCGATCCAATAGTAAAATAACCAGAACTTAGTTCTGGCCTCTGCAGCACAAACTTGATTAAATCCCAGAGTTTGCACGTAGCCTACAGCTGCAAAGCACTTGCCTGTTTTAGAAAAGCAAACACTATTAGAATTTTCCAAAATATTGGATCATCAAACTATATACTGAAAATCTTTACACATTTCTCCTATTTTTCAACTGAAATGACAGCTGAAAGAAAAATTACATATATACATCTCAAATCATCATTAAATAGTATGCACAGACATTATTTCCAACGCAGTAATAAATTGAAATAGCAGGAGATAAAACATGTGAGATAAAAAGAACATCCCGTAAACATACATACTGTCTATGTGTACCAGCAATGTCCATATATGCAAAGATGGCACTCTCATCAATCAGCAAATGTAAAAGGCATTCAAATTGCAACAGCATTTTTTATTTTTTAACACTTTCCAAAAAATGAAACTAATTAAATAAAAATAAGAGCATCTCAAAATTTCATTTAAAAATCATGGTACCACTGAACCTCAAATGATTTACCACGATAATCACCAATAAACAATCCTCCACCCTGCTCCCATCTTAACTCTAAAATTCAATACGGAATGAGATCTATGACATATTACTAATCAACAGAAACCATGAACTACTGGACAGTATCTAATGTGTAACATCAAGTATTTTTAAAATTGACATGCAGACAAAGCCTAATTTAGAAAAGACCTAGACTGAGCCCCCTTGTCAAGAATCTCTGAAAGGACTTTTCATTTTCTGAACTCTGAAGCAACTTTGGTGTAGATATAGCAAGGCAACGCATGAATGGTGACACACTTCTTAGCACTGTTCCAGAGGGTTGGTTCCTGCCAATGCTAGTACAAGACAGACTCCATCCCCTACCACACTGTTCAACATTAACTGTGACAGATGACAGAAATTATCTAACATTCTCAACCTCATTTAACCTAATTCAGGGCCCTGGGACTCTGAGTCTAATCACAGCAGCACTGGGCACCAGTCTATCGCACAGCCCACACTCACTCACTCACCCAAACAACCCACACCTTCACTTACACAGGGGACATTTTGGAAGGACCAACTAACCAAACATGCATATCTTTTGGGATGTGGGAGGAAAACTCACAAAGGCATGGGAAGAATATGCAAGCAAAGCCAACCGAGGAGATGGATCTGTGGGGTCCTGTACTTCTTTGTATAAAGTGGAACTGATAAAGTATAAATAATATGTAAACAACTGAAGATTTAGAGAATAAAAATGTGATTCTCAATCCTGCTTATTCGATGTCAGGACCCACAGTGGACTGAGGCCTAGAATAGCAGATTCGACACAAGGCTGGAACCAATCCTAGATTGGGCTACCAGTCCCCTGCAGATTCCACTCATGCACATTCTTACAGTCATACTCATTGACAAATATGAACCCATGAAAATGAAATTAACAGGTTAAGCATAGACGTAACTTTTGTTTATTCTCTCTAACAAATGCCACATAAAATGGAAAAATAAATTCATCTTAATATTTCTGGATTTTGTCTTAGAAATTTAAAGATATGCATTTTTCATAAATTTCTTTCATTCTTTAATAATATATGGAACCTTGTAAAGCACTCATTATAATTAGATTGAGTGATCTTATAAAGCTTTACTTGTGTGTCATTTACCAATTTTGATTATTGATAAATTAGAACAATTATAAGAATAAAGCAAAGTCATGATATCAGGATTAGGAATGGTACAGTTCTAGTACAATCATCCATTTCCAGAATTTCTTTTGACTATGTTACTGGGGCAGGAATGTGGAGCCTTTACAGACACAAGGCAATAACCAAACTTACACTGGTATACTGAAGTGCTCCTAAATGCATGCCACTACGTTATCTAATCCAGGCAAAATATGTATTTGCCAAATAGCCTAAAGTCCTATGCATGTTTTCATAGTGGGAGAACGAACAGGGATTTTCAGAGCAAACTCATTCTATATTAAAAGAAACGTGAATATCAATTCCTGAAAATACAACAGTAGGGATTTCTCCATTTAGTACCACCAGTTACTTGTAAAGCTCAAATATTTTAACACATACAGTATTATAGACAGGACAGCATTGCAAATCAGTGGCTAGTATTGCCCGTATGGAGGTTATACTTTCACATTATACGTTTGTTTCTTTTCCTCGCTACCCACATCTCGGAGACATTCAGAGCAGGATAACCTGCAACTGTAAAGTGAGCGTGTGTGCCTCAGACTGGCATCCTGACTGAGATTGCCTCCCATCATGTGCCCTGTACTGCTGAGATAGGTATCTACTATCTACAGCCCTGAAACAGAGGAGTGGGTAGATGGGGGAATGGATGCATAGATGTTTAAGAGAAACCAATTAATCAGCTAAGCATCCTGAACTGCAAGATCTCTTTAACTTTATTTATTAAATACATTAATTAAATGCATTAACAAAAAGTACAATTATATCCAAAACATTGGATAAAAAATATTTCTGGCTTTGTAATTAAAAGAAGAGTTGAAAAACAATAAGCAGTAGCTACCTCTTATTCATCCAAACAAAAAAACTTATTTATCATCTTTACAGCCATGGAACAAAAAGACAAGTTTAGACATGATTGTTCTATCGGCCAAGAAGTAGTCACTTTAACAACTCACTTCATGCAGTATCCCCTAGCAGCAGTTAGAAGAGTGCCTTACCTATCTCTCCATCCATAAATCAATTTTCAGACAAAATAAATACAGTTCAGAGTCACTAATAACACACATGCATCTCTTCATGTGATTAAGAGTCTAAACATTTTTTTTATTGAGATCAAAGAAATTTGATTGTACAACAGCTAAAATGCAACTAACACAGTGAATGCACATAAAACAATTCTGGATTAATATATAGGCACAAGCAATAGCAAAGCCTGATCACTTATGTAAGGAAACAGTAGAACAAAGGCTGAAATTATGTCAGTCAGTCATTGTCCAACCCGCTATATCCTAACACAGGTTCACAGGGGTCTGCTGGAGCCAATCCCAGCCAGCATAGGGCACAAGGCAGGAACAAACCCCGGGCAGGGAGCCAGGCCAGCCCACCGCAGGACACACACACCTACACACCAAGCACACACTAGGGACAATTTTATGATCGCCAATGCACCTAACCTGCATGTCTTTGAACTGTGGGAGGAAACCGGAGCACCCAGAGGAAACCCACACAGACACAGGGAGAACATGCAAACTCCACACAAAAGAGGACCCAGGAAGCGAACCCAGGTCTCCTTACTGCGAGGCAGCAGCGCTAAGGTAGCTTTAAAATTAGGACAAATCTAATGATGGGAGTGATTTAGAAAATTGAAGCATCAGATGTTTGGGATTCTTGAAATTTGAATTAGTCAAACTACTCCATTAAATATGTTTCTTAAGTATTATTAACCAACTAACGTCTTCTTCCATATACTAATAATGCAAAGCTAATTTTCACAAAGCCAAATATCACAAACCTGACAAAATTGTTCCTGACAAACCTGGTTTTAAAAGCTTATTGTTACAAAAGACTTTGTAAATTAAAATATCCTGAATTACCTTGGTATTTACATTTTTATTTTTAGCATTGTTATGATCAGCATTAAATTTCAAATTACTGGTGGTGAGAAAATCTCAATGAATGTTAAGATAAATCAGGTAGTCCATGATGATCACAACATTCTTCATAAACCACATGCTGAGCTACCCCCATTGTGACATCAAATGGAATTTCCCCTCTCTGTCAAACATGAAATTCAAACTCTGAAAGGGGAAATCATTGTTCAGAAAATTGTTTCGTTTTTCCAAAGAGAATGGTCTAAATTTGCAACAATTTGTGACAAATGTGATTATAACAAATGTATCTGAAAGCAGCTTACTGACATTCCAGCCTGTTATGTACTTAATGGGTATCCCTAAGTAAATTTCTAATTTGTGTGCATAATAATAATAATTCATTACATTTATATAGTGCTTTTCTCAGTACTCAAAGTGCTATCCACACAGGGAGGAACCGGGAAGCAAACCCACAATTTTCCACAGTCTCCTTACTGCAAAGCAGCAGCACTACCACTGCGCCATGACACATATAAATTCAGGTATCACTATTAATGTTAACAAATACCCTGTGATTCACAGTATAATGTTTAGTGTTTGACTTTATACACACGAATACGAGGAGATCGGTGCAGATGTTTTTTTTTTGTTTTTTTTTAAAGCAACATTACATTTAACAATCTATGAGAAAGTAGTTGAAGAATGCACACTAAACATTAATGTTTTCTTCAAAAGATGACACATCAGGGTAGTGCTTAGCTCTGCTGTCTCACACCTCCTGTTCCCTGTGTTTAAACCCCAACCCAATTACTGCTTGAATGGAGTTTACATGTTCTCCCCATGTCTGCATAAGCCCTTCACCAGAGACTCCGGCTTTCTTCCCTCTTCCTAAAGGCACAAGAATTTGATCAGTTAGTAACTTTTTTTGTATTTAAAACTCCTGTTGTCCCTCTGATCATTTATTGGAATAAGCAGTCTTGATGGTAGAGGATAATGAATTCTAAAGCACTAAAATGTAATCTGCAAACTGTTTTAAGATTTTTTTATGAAAACATATCAGCTATAATAGACTCCAAGGGTCTTCTTTATAAAACTCTGCATGGATTTGAGAATGAAATTATATACAGTACTGTAATACACATTTATAATTTGTAAAATCTGGCATATGCACATTTCTACACAATTCACCTTTAAAAATTAGAATCTTCTTGTAAATGTGCAAAAGTGAAAATGCCTCGAACCCCTCCTGTTTGCCACCCTAAAACAACCATATATGGATGTTGCTAATGAATCCCATGTATAGGCAATCACATTGTTGCAGTTCTTAAATGGCTGGTACAGCAGTCTCCCACTTGATGTTTTCAGCCACCACCAACTGCATTTGAGGAGTTCAATGGCACTCTCCACATTGTACTGAAGCTCCTATCCTTTGCACTGTGGGGGTCAGGTAAAGGCATAAGGTACAAGCATCTGAGCGGGTAGCCACTATCACCTGGCACATGTAATGGCACTATTACTGTTAGAATGAACAGTGCAAGCCATACAAAAGACTGACAATTCAGCCAGTTATCTTACCAAAAAGCCAGTTATCACATACAATACCTTTAGCAAACTGCCTGCCAAAGCTACTTTGCCTCATAATAAATGAATCATGGGTTAACCCAGGCCACTAACTCACGACATTTGTCAGTTTCACCTTGGCATTAGAATGTATCTGCTTGTGGTTAACTAAAGTAGTTCCATCTCACTAGATGCCCTTATTGTAATATGAGTGCTGTCAGTTACCATAATTACAATCATAAAAGTAAAATCAGACACTGCTGCAATTTTTTATGTTGGTAGGTAAAACCAAACCTTGCAGAAACTGAACATAACACCCTGTCAGTTGTTTATGGCTTCAAACACAGTGAGCATGATGGATTGGCTAAGATATTGCTGACCTGCCAGTTAGTTCCCTCTGGCAGATGACTTTTCTCAGAAAGTACACCTGCTGTTAAAACCTGAAGATTTAAAGATATATAGCCAGATTTCAGGCAGTCTGAATTTCTAATGCCAGTGCCAACTGCAGACATAGTTCCAAGACAAGAGCTCTTGAAAGTCTAAAACAGCTCATAAGCCAGACCAGTCCCTAAAAGCTGCCCTTAGTATATGACCATTTGCATAGTCTTCAAGCAGTGCCAAACAAGCCATATTGAGTCAAACCATTAGGCTACAGAGCATGACGTTTATAGCTTCTATAAGCAGGGAGTGAATTTCATTTGTGTTTTTACTGTGCTTTGGTTTCTTATCATTAGAAGTGACAACAGGTAGCTGATATAAAGTGACAAAAAAATTACAGTATATATGCAGCATTAACCCTCTTAAAAGGGAACTAAATTAGAATCTGTACATTTATTAATTTTGAAGTTTAATAAGTTTGTCAAATCACTATAACAAATCTTCATTTCTGTTTAGACTTAATTTCTCGCTTCCTTCAAAATGTGCCTGCATGGATCAGAGTTGCCCCATCAGCTTTCCCATCAAGTTCTCTTTTATACTTTTGAATGGAAATGAGAAACACAGCAGGTGTGCCATCCACAAAATCAGCCACTCTTACATGTCAAAAGTAATGACTCATGTACCACAAATAAGAGTGGTGATAGCTCTCCTACCATTGGGTAAACCACTGAGCTCATTAAAAGGACAAGGAGGAGAGGTTGGGAGCATGCATCAATACAGCACGTTGCCGCACCCACCACATGATGAACCACCTCAGCATCCTAAATTAGGACCTAAGGGCAGTCCTGCAGCGGACGACACCTCAACACCACACTAGATCAAAATGGAATGGAACAGTGTGAGGTTTTTTTTTTTTTTTTTTTTTTGAAAATTTAATATTTTATTTTATTAATTTTCATTGTAATCATTCCATACAAACAGATCAATTTATAACCCAACAAATTTGAGGTTTTTAAAAAGTGGCTGGAGTGCCAATCGTGTACACAACCTCTGAGTTTACCCTGCAAGTTGGCCAACCTGCTTGCAGAAGACTACCAGATTTCATAAACTTACCCACAAGCCATAATATATTGATATTAAGTGTATAATGTATTCATTTTGCTACGTTTTTGCAAAACTAGTTGCTAGCTGCTAAGGCAGACCAATGATTATTTTTACCCTCACATTGGATCCTTGTACTTAATGCAAAAATCAAAATCACTTAATGCAGCTCAGAATTGGGGGGGGTCAGAGTCTGTCCCAGCAACACAGGGAATAAGACTAGGTACTAGATCACCACAAGAATTACTAATTCAAACCCTGAGGGCCAGTTAACCTGCCACACATCTTTTGCATATGTAGGCAGAAACATTATTATGGGAAGAACTTCACAGTCCTAAGGTTTTTGATCCAGACTTTTCATACTACTTACATGAAACAGCAGCACTAAGCACTTGACAAGTATTGTTGTCCTGTACTTAACATTACCAAATTAAACTTTTTTTTTATTATTAATTGCAGTAAGGCCACTCCATCCCTGTCCTGGGCCCCTTTCAACATGAATACCAAGAATGGGGGCAAAGTCCTGATCAAAGATATGACAGAAGAAAAAGTATCTTTGGACGATTTTAACTTGATCAATCAAGAACACCGTTTATTGGGTATTTGTCACATTTCACTATTGTACTGCTCAAATTTTCCAGCAGTATTGTTAAAATTACACATATCTATGCTTTACATGTTAATAATAATGTATTTCACTATATAAATGTAATGAATTATTATTAAGACTTTCCACTCAAATGGAAACCACCACTTGCACAAATAATACACTACTCTCCGCCTGGAATATATTTAACAAGGATCCCACCAGATACTCTGAAGGAGGAATTGATAAAAAAAGGCAAAAAGACTAAGAATGTTCTCACTACTAGCAACTCACATCGCAGCTCAGTGACGGATATTCTTCTACCTAAACAGAAAAATGCTCCCGGCCTCGTGTTTAAGTTCATTACAGTTTTCATGTATGCTACCATACATTTACACATTCGCTGTAAACTTACACAGTCACATGCAGTCACGGGCGCGCGCCTGCTATCACGTTCGTCTACAAATACTTCACGCCCCCGCGCGCACACAATATCACCCATTTTATTTCGTTTTCAGCTGCTAAATTGTCTTAGGTCTTTTAATAGCATTCACGTGTTCATTATGCCCATCACTGTAACTCTCCCCTGTATACGGTACCCTCGTCATTTAGGGACTTTACAGTTTCTAACCTTCAAAACTATTAATAATTACCTCAATGTGCCTCAATTTTTGCTCTCAGTTCACATTCACATATATTCCTCCCCCGTTTCTTCCATTTGCGTTGTTCCTCGGCACTCCGTGGCCTCGCGCAGACGATCCATCCTTCCAACTCTTAAGAGGATTGTCTATCAGACTGGGAGGGAAGGTTGTGACGAAACACGTCGCATCACCGCAATGCAGCGGTCTGTCCCCAGGGGCTATTTTTGTTTCTTCAACAGCTCAGATACTCTGCAGGTGACGCACACACAACTTAAAACTACCTAAGCGGTCACTTTGACCCAAGGACACAAGTACCGTGTCACCGAATAGCCGTCTCACGTAGGGCACAAGATGTCCACGCAGGACCAGTCTTCTGATAGGAGGCTGAGACCGCTTCAAAATCCTTCGGAAGACAGCGCCGACCAGAGTGTGCTAGCAGAACTAGGGCTGGGCGAGCTGACGGCTGCGTGTGTGCCGGTCTCTGTTACCGCCAGGGAAGCGCGCGCGCTCTCGTGGAGACGTGTGCGCGGAGAGAACGCCCTTAGAGACGCCGATCCTGATTTGCAGGATGCACTGTTAAGCTAAATTAGGTTAGGTTAGGTTAGATAGACTGTTATCCCAGAAGGAAATTTGTTTGCGGCAGTAGTAAAGTACAAAAAACTGAAGACGTTGTTACACAGATCCAACAGATAAACAAATGTACAATATTTAATAACCAATGTTATTGGATAAACACACAGTCAAGATTTGAACAAAGAATAATTTATTTCAATAGTACACAAAATACAGAATTTAACATTTAGCAGCATCCCAGCAAGTAACAATTTAAAATGCTTATAGGTCTAGGATTAAAAGAGATTTTAAACTTGCCGTTCCTTACCTTTTGGAAACGTAAATCTGCACCGTGACAGTAAGTCAAGTCAAGTTGGGAAGCATGCACTGGTACAGTGCATTGCCGCACCCACTACGCAACTAAACAACACAGTAAACAAATCCTGGTTGGCAATCCCCCAGGCAGACAAACGGTCCAGTCCCACCCTCTGGAAATTACTCTCTATCTTCTATAGCCAGGTGTTACGTGGGCGACTCCCTGGCCTGGTCTAACCACTCGGGTCACCCTCGGTAATCGCGCCACATGGCCATAGTGCTGTAACTGACGCTCCCTCGCAATGCAGGTAATGTGCCTCATTCGGGACTTCATGAGCAACTGCTCATTCAACACAAAGTCAAGGCAACGGTACCCAAGGATTTTCCACATAGCATCCATGTCTCGCAAACATATAGCAAGACAGGAAGCACCAGGACTCTAAAGACTTGGACCTTCATCCTTTTGCATAGATATCAGGAGCGCCACACACCCCTTTCCAGTGACCTCATGACCCCCCAACCCTCATGCCCTTCCAATCCGTCTACTGACTTCCTAGGAAGAGTCACCAGAGACATGAATGTCACTGCCAAGGTAAGTAAACCTCTCGACAAGTTCGACTCTCTCTCCACAAACAGACACACTGCTGGTGGCTATGCCCAAGAGGTCATTAAGGGCCTGGGTCTTGTTTTTTTTTTTTATCCAGGACACTCGCAAGCCCAGACACTCAGACTCAGACCCCAATGAGAGCCTCCATTGACTCCGCGAAGATCACAGCATCACCAACAGATGCCCCACAGCCGCTTGACCCCACGACCTTGCCCAACACCCACTCCATACAAGCATTGAACAGAGTAGGATCAAGAACACACCCCTGACGAAGCCTAGAATCAACTAGGAAAAAGGCAGAGGTTCTGCCTCCACTCGGCACAGCACACACAGTACCAGTGTAGAGGCCGGCCATGATATCCAGCAACCTGGAGGGGATCCCGCGAACCCTCAGGATGTCCCACAGGGCAGCTCGATCAACTGAGTCGAACGCTATACGAAAATCATCAAAAGCTACAAAGAAACTCTGCCGATATTCGCGTTTTGCGCTCCATGAGAACTCTCAGTGTCAGGATGCGGGTCGATGGAAGACTTCTTAGGCATAAAACCAGACTGTTCCGGTCGCTAGAAGGTGAGCAAATAATCGAGGACGACCCTAGCAAGGACCTGTGGGATATTGATGTCATCAGTCTGAAGGTAGAGGTTGCAGTGAGAAAAGGGGGGAGGAGGAAAGGAAGGGGAACGAGGAGGAGTGAATAAAGTAAGGAAGAACTGACTACATTGCGTGGTCCATTTATTTCAGTAATATATAACAGGATCTTACCCGGCACAGTATCCCCCTGTAGATTGCTGTAATCCAGGTGATCACCCTTCCCTTTCCAGATAGGGACAATAAGTCCCGTTTTCTAGTCAGTTGGCATAATGCCAGCCTCCCAAATGGAAGCAAAGATTGCTTGCAATGCCAGGAGGACAGCCTCCCCCACAAGCTGGTTCATCACCTGTGCAATCTCAGTGAGATTGGGTGGTTCACAGCTAATTGGAGGATCAGCCTCAAGAACCGTGAACCCAGAGATATCCAACGTCCTAGCCGGAGGATCGGCTTTGACAGCAACAGCTGGAATTTAGAAAAATGAGGATGGCTACTGTCTGACAGAACTGAGTTGGCTTTCTTTCTAACCATTTTGTAATACATTGTATCGTTAGAGGTTTTCAATGAACCAATAATTTTATTGCTAATCTTTATGTTGTTAAGATGGTTTATATTCTTATTGCTGTGGTTGACAAACCAACAGATAAAGGTAAATGTTATAATGGATTAAAAAAAAAACTTGTACATAATAAAGTGTTATTATGGTTGTGTCCACTTTAAAAACAGTTTAGTTTCCCAAGAAAGTCGTGACTGCCCTTTTTACAAATTTGCACCGAGTTAAAAATCAAACTTTAGTTTGTTATCAATGATTTTCCCAGATACTTGTAATGCTCTACCATCCCCACCGTCTCCTTTTTAATTAAAGCCGAGACAGTGGATGGTGGGGAGTTCCTGAAATCTACAACTATATCTTTCGTCTTAGAAATATTCGATTGTAAAAAGAAGCGATCACACCATTGTACGACTCGTTAACAATAGCTCTGTAGCGTTCTTCCTTATCTTTTAAATGAAAAGGTAACAACAATGAAAAAATCGTGTGCAAGCGTTGATGAGAGAACAATGCGGAGTTCGATTACCACACACCGAAGACATCGAGCAAGTCACTTGCCTTGAAGGGCTTAAATTGTTGAACATAGGCATGCGTGTAAAAAAGGTTTTTTTTTGTTTTTTTTTTTGCTTATTAAAAAAAAGTTCAAGGTCGTTTTCCTTAACTACGAAGAATACAGTTATCATCAGACATCCTAGTTGATTGTTTGACTTAGCCGGTTATTTCGTAATACTTGGCTGACAGGTTTATCCACAATTTACAAAATCCAGATAAACGAGTTTTGCTCAATAGGTACTCTTAACTAGTATATTAAAATAATACTCTGATTTTACATTAGCATCGGAACAAATTTACCTTCTGTCACTGTGGCAGTCAACGTGTTAACTTTTTTTGTTGCTGTGACAGTGGATTTCCCCATGAGATTAATAACGTACCTGCCTGCCTAGCTGTCCAATACGCCTGTCACGTTTTGCATAAATAGACCATACTGTAGTATTTGCATATTATGCCGCAAGATGTGTGATAGACTCAGGAGCAAGACCAACAGCTATTATTAATCCCATTAAGTCTTTGCCGCATCCTCATCATTTTCACTCTGCATTTTGAGATATCCTCAGTATGTTCTGCCGCAGCTTCAGCAGAATTTCCAGACACAGCCTAGACTTCCCTCCAATTCCACGGTTCCACTTAAATCTCAAGTGCTACCCTTAATGCCTCGCTTTTATTTTGGCTCTGCACTGGGCTCATTAACAAAGCGAGAAAGTCTCGGGGGACATGCCCCTTTTCCTGCAAATATGCTAATACAATCGTCAACTCACAGCGGATTAAACTGCATTCGCTCATTACAAGATGTTGCTGTTCTTATCACTGTCAGAACCGAAACCTTTTTTGCCTCAGTTACACGCTTCAATGACATTTATTCGGCACAAACTAAACTAGTTCAGTATTTGATGCCAATGAAAAGCCGTGGGACACTTCGATTACTCGCAGTTTAGGGTTCTTGCTGGAGTAGAATTTACAAGTCTATTATTAGATGAGAGCCCTGCTTTCTGGAGGTTTGACCTGGAGGATGTGGCAAGGACTGAGTCGTTTCTAAGGCTGGAGCAGTGTCTGAAAACCCAGCTGTTTGAATTGACTGCAGACTCTCTGGAACTGGTTGACAAGCCCATTTTAAATAAAGCCCCATCTCCCATTCTTCATTAAATTCTGAAAATAGATCCTCTTGTTAGTTTGAGTACATCATTTTCTGAATTTATTTAAGTTATTTTAATTTATTATTGATTCACCATTCAGTATTGTAATAAAATATTATATATATATACAGTGCCTCTCCCATGCTGAATGTAATAGACTCTAAGAAGATATTTCCTGTACTTTCCTCTAGCCTGGAATGGTTTATCACCGTCCTATTTCTTTGGAATTCACTCTTATGTTTGATAATGTAGTAACCCAGGGGTTGTAAGTAAGGGAGGAATGGAATAAGCCACTTTACACCTACTGCTGGTGAGTGGCTATAAAATGGACCTTTGGCTTCTTCAACACCAGCTTCTGCAAGTTTGCTAAGGTGTGCTGTGGCTCCCAGCTGCTTTGATCCTTTGCCTGCTCATACACGCTGCCTGGCTCTGCCTCACTCCACTTATCTAGGGTCAGAGGCAACCAAAATGCCACTCTTTCCTCCTCTTCCATAAGCTGGTCCAAAGCCAAGGTCTACACTTGAGATTTGTCAGCATCCACACATCAGGGCCGAAAGACTCTAGCAGCCAGGAGATGCATCAAAAGTGTTCTCTTAGTGCTGTGTCTGACAGTGATTGAGGAATTGCTTTTATGTCAGCCACAAGGACTGTGTCCCTCTTAGCTCTGGACCGAGGGGAACTACAATAATGTGAAGTTTGGGCAGGGGTACTACTTCAGAGAGCATTTCTGAGAAGGATGAAGATAAAACTTTTATTTCCAGATGCATTCTCATGTTCTTATACTTCAAATCAATGCAATGTAGGGGCTGCTCATGATTACATATTTCATGTGTCTATAATTTTGTATATTTAATTGTCACCTTTCCAACACTATACAACATAAAATACTAGTAATCAATATTTTTTTAATAGGCCACAAAAATCAGTTTAATACAAACATGTGCATTTTCATCCAAGTAGTTGCCTGTTAGATTAGATTAGATAATCTTTATGATCCATCATCCATCCATCCATCCTCTTCCGCTTATTCGAGGTCGGGTCGCGAGGGCAGCAGCTTGAGCAGAGATGCCCAGACTTCCCTCTCCCCGGCCACTTCTTCTAGCTTTTCCGGGAGAATCCCGAGGCGTTCCCAGGCCAGCCGGGAGACATAGTCCCTCCAGCGTGTCCTGGGTCTTCCCCGGGGCCTCCTCTCGGTTGGACGTGCCCGGAACACCTCACTAGGGAGGCGACCAGGAGGCATCCTGATCAGATGCCCGAGCCACCTCATCTGACTCCTCTCGATGCGGAGGAGCAGCAACTCTACTCCGAGCCCCTCCCGGATGACTGAGCTTCTCACCCTATCTTTAAGGGAGAGCCCAGACACCCGGCGGAGGAAACTCATTTCAGCCGCTTGTATTCGCGATCTCGTTCTTTCGGTCACTACCCATAGCTCATGACCATAGGTGAGGATAGGAACATAGATCGACTGGTAAATTGAGAGCTTTGCCTTACGGCTCAGCTCCTTTTTCACCACGACAGACCGATGCAGAGCCCGCATCACTGCGGATGCTACACCGATCCGCCTGTCGATCTCACACTCCATTCTTCCCTCACTTGTGAACAAGACCCCGAGATACTTGAACTCCTCCACTTGAGGCAGGATCTCGCTCCCAACCCTAAGAGGGCACTCCACCCTTTTCCGGCTGAGGACCATGAACTCGGATTTGGAAGTGCTGATTCCCATCCCAGCCGCTTCACACTCAGCTGTGAACCGATCCAGAGAGAGCTGAAGATGACGGCCTGATGAAGCAAACAGGAGAACATCATTTGCAAAAAGCAGTGACCCAATCCTGAGTCCACCAAACCGGACCCCCTCAACACCTTGGCTGCACCTAGAAATTCTGTCCATAATAGTTATGAACAGAATCGGTGACAAAGGGCAGCCCTGGCTGCCAAATAATCCCAAAGGGAAATTCAGATGCATACAGTAGCAGAAATATAAAAGACAAGGATGCAGACTCACAGGACAAATAATACTGCCAATTAATCAATTGATAGTAAATAAGTAAATTAAATTCATACATGTACAGTATATTAAGCATTCATTTCAAACAGAATAAGTACATTGGGAGGAAGCAGTACATTTCCTGATAGCAGTGTGAAGAAAAGACCCCCATTATGTAATGAGCCTATGTGCTCCAAGAGAGTGCCTCCTGGAGAGGATTTTTCATGATGACATCCAATTTTGCCACCATTCTCTTTTCCACAACAGCTTCCAGTGTGTCCAGGGTTAGCCCTGTGATGGACCAGGCTTTCCTGATACGTTTGTTCACGCCTTGTGCTTCTTTTGAGCTCAAGTTGCTTCACCAGGAGACTGCAGCATAGAACACCACACTGCTAATGTCAAGTTCTTACATGTGGGTAAGTAGAAATATGAAATCCAGTAATACTGATCGTGATTAGCCTATCCTGCTTACCAGTGTAAATTGGGTTGTTTGGTTGGGGGTTATACATTATGTAAGATTTAAAGAGCTTTTTGCTTTGGTCTGGAAGAACAAAGAAAGTCTATATTGTAGTGGATAGTTGATATTCAATGATTTTAGAAGCAGTGTAAAACTCTATCTATAGGTTCACTCATTCTTCAAATTAAAATAATTAAATTTCATACACAATGAAAGTAAAATCAGGCAAATGCACGCAAAAGCATAAAAAGACAAGCACAACATTAGACAGAAAATGATACATAGCAAAGAAGGAGTAAGCAAAGATTTCTGAGTAAACATAAGAACTAAACACAAAACAAGTACAAGATCAAAAACTGCAACAGATTACAAAAGGGACTTGACAGAGCCTTTGACAAAGGCAGAATGCACTACAGTGGAGTGAAGAGCCTTGGTCAGACTACCTCTTTATTATTTATTTAACCTATCAGTTCCATCACAGCTGACACCTGGTTAATGTTACATGGCAATAGACACTGATAAGAGGGGGCAAGGTCAAGTTGCAGACAAAAAAAAGCCAACTCTCGCTACAGACAGAACAACTAATAAATGAATAGTTCAAACTGATGGGTAATTCATGTATGTACATACTGGAGCCTTTGGTCATAAGTCAAGCAGATGACTAAATTAAAGTTTCATTGTCCTGGGGTAAAATGGTTCCTGAGTGGGCAGGTAAAGCACTGAATGCAGCCTTTTGAGGGCTACTTATACTATTCACAGAATCAAATATAAATTGAAAGCCCACCAGCTGTTTAATCATAACTCTTTGATTTACTGTAAAGCATGCAAAATTATATTTCAATCAATATATCTATAAATATATATGTGAAATAAAAGAGGCAGAGTCAGCAAAAAGAGATGACAGCCTGGTACTGTGGTACTTGAAAAAAGTTTAAAAATAAATTAAATGCAAAGGTGCAAAACTATGGTGTTTGCTGTGATCAAAGCAAAAGTTCTTCAAAAAGAAAATAGCACTTCCTCAGACGTGAGTCCTAAGGTAAAAGCCCACTTCCAGTAGTAAGTAAGGTTCTTGTAGTAGCCTTCTAGAACTGTTGCAGAGGAAGTGAGGTTACTTGTCTTCCAGCAGGTGTCCTTCTGTACTGTGGATGCAAGAAGAGAATGCACTAGACTTGGAGCAGAATTGCTTACCTGGCAGGAGCCCTGAAAATGTCCCCTCTGTATAGTATATAGTTTAAATATATATCGAAAGCAAATACAGAGAACAGATAAATGGTTGGGGTGCAACGGGTAATCCTGTTTAATCTCCAGTCAAAAATCAAGAAATAAAGACAAAAAATTAAGTCATGGTGCAAGATGAGATTTTAGTTTTAGTCTTTCATTTCAGAGATGCTCTGAATGGAGTTAAGGTGGAAGGGGATGAGTTGGAGAGAAGAGACAAGAAGTGACATCAGCTGACTTCCATTCCAGAAAAAACAAAATTTGCGTTATTTGGTTTGTCACATTAATTGCCTTCCCTGTAGCCTTTTTATACGTACCCAAAACCATGTAATATGCCCCAAGCTCACATACATGACAATATATACTGAACATATATATATATATATATATATATATATATATATATATATATATATATATATATATATATATATATATATAAAATACTAGCAAAATACCCGCGCTTTGCAGCGGCGAAGTACTGCTTTAAAATTTTAAATAATAAACTGAGGGAAAATGTACCAATAATTATTTGTTAAGGATCTCTTTGTATACCACGTTGTCAGTTCGCCCCTCCGGTTGTAATATGACCAAGCTGTGCGCTGAGCTTACTCTTGAGCATGCAACGTATAGTTGGCCATGTGAAAAGCAATCTTGCCCCAAATCAATGCCAACCTTTTGTAGGGTCTGTCCCTGAGACTTATTAATTGTCATTGCGAAGCAGAGCCTTACTGGAAATTGGAGGCGTTTGAATTGAAATAGGAGATTAGAGGGTATAACGGGGATGCAAGGAATAAAAACTCTCTCCCCTGAGCCACTGCCAGTAAAAATAGTTGCCTCAATTAGGTTCTTTTGCAGGCATGTGACCTGAAGTCTCGTGCCATTACAAAGTTTCGGTGGCTGTAAGTTTCTCAGTAACATTATTGGTGCCCCAACCTTCAAAATTAGATTATGCTCATGAGTGCCTGGAGGATTCAGAGTGTGGACCGAGCTGCAGGCTATGGACATATATATGTACGTAAGTAGGATTCAGTTAGCGTTGGGAACCCGCGTACCAAATTTCTTGAAGATGGGCCCATTAAGTAACAAAGACCGTTGGAAAGTTCAATATGGCGACCAACAGTGGTGTCATACCACAGAAATAAGTACGTACATCGGTTTCGGTTAGCGCAGGGAAGCCGCCTACCAAATTTCGTGAAGATGGGGCCATAAATAAGAAAGTTTAACATGGCGGACATTGTCGACCGTTATGACCGTTACGTGTAGAATTTCAAAATGAAACCTGCTTAAATTTTGTAAGTAAGCTGTAAGGAATGAGCCTGCCAAATTTCAGCCTTCTACCTACATGGGAAGTTGGAGAATTAGTGATGAGTGAGTCAGTGAAGGTTTTGCCTTTTATTAGTATAGATGTATATAGTATGTATATATGTGTGTGTGTGTGTATGTGTATATATATATGGTTTTGGTAGCCAAGCGCTTTTTTCCAACCTAGAAGACCTCTCTTGAGATCGGTTTAATCGCCTCGTTGATAGCATGTCTTCCAAGGTAGTTTCAATACCCATTTCCTGCACCGAGTCATCTCCCCTTTTATGAGTGACTGTGTTAGTGGCCGTACTTTGTACAGGTCTTTAAACGCACTGAATACTTGTAACTGGTGTCGCCCGTCTGATACTTTCGACAGGGAATGGAAGCAATTGTCGAGTAACAAAAATTATTTATAAGTGATTTCGCATTGAAGAAATAGTAAAAACTTGATCACTTCGGTCAATACCTAAAGAAATACACACAGCAAATGCAATTGAGAATACTGTACACCAGAATCTGTATGATTTAATTGTTGCTGTGCGTCTTCATAAACTATGGGAGGTTTGTAAGGAAACAAAGCATGAAGGAAACGAAGCTGCTCTTCGGTGAGGTTGAATTTTTTATCAGTGTTTAAACTGTCATAGACATGAATTACAACACCATCATAATAGGTACACACCCAGTGAGTCACTTGTTCAGTAACTACAGAAGGTAATATTTGAATATGTTTTGCATTTTGTGGAATGTGCATTATAGGTATGTCAGGAGTCCACATTAGCAAAACTTCTGATCTGTTGATAAATAATCATTATTTACCAACTCATTCATTGCAAAATCTGACAGTGGTAAGATCACTCTGTCCATAACACTAAACACAAACACTAAGTAGACACTAACACTAAAAAAACGGCAACACTGCCGAGAAGAACACTAAATGAGATAAAGTAAAAGTCTACTAAACTTCTTTATTATAACTGTTTTATTGTAGCAGGTGAGGGGACGCTGGCGCATGCTTGTTGTTGCTGCTCCTCCCTGTTAACAACACTTTTTGCAAAATTTGCCTTAATTCTGCGCTTTCTTACACTTGTTTTATTTCATTTATTGTATGTATAGTTTGTGGATACAGCTGACTCGAATTGCATGGATTTGGCTTAATATTTACAGATTTTATGGACTCCACTTTACTGGGAATAGCTGAGTCTGTGGATCACGGGACGAGATCTACGAACATTTCTTTGTACCTGGCGATCTAGCACCTTGAGATGATCTGTCTCTGTAATTATATTCGCTATGCTGATCTGCTCCCGTTTCATCTTACAGTACTCTACAACCCGGAACTGATCTGATGTTCATACTAACCTGGCTTATGGCTTATGGCTCCGGGGCGATCACAGCTGAAATTACCAAGTGTTACTGTTTATGGCTGTGTATTGGAACATCCAAATCCTGCTTCCTCCTCCTGCTGTGCTTTCTGCTGCTTGCTATCGCCACTCACCTACGCTACCACACCCACCTGTCCTACCGGCTCAGTTGTGCTGTGCTGCTTCTACACTGCTATCAGCTAAGTATCACTCACTATTTTAGCGCTTTGAGTACTGAGAAAAGCGCTATATAAATGTAATGAATTATTATTATTATTTATTGTTAAACACTAAAGTACAAAAACGAAGTAGGAAGTAACACTAAACCTCAACACTGCCGGGAACACCGGCACACCGCGTCTACTAAACACTAAAAAATACTAAGTAGAAACACTGAAGGAAAAAATACTATTCAGTAAATACCGCGTCTACTAAACAGTAATTCAATAATGGAGAAAGGACTAAACACTATGGAAAAAGAACGGCAAGACCACGTCAGCTGCGGAGTTCAGCTCGGAGAGAAATGAAGTGAATGAAATCAGGTGAATGATAGGGGAGATGATCACGTAACTCTCCATCCCTCCACAAACACAGTCTCTCGGATCCCAACTCTCCTTTTGCACACCGCGTCTACTAAACACTAAAAAACACTAAGCAGAAACACTAAAGGAAAAAATACTATTGAGTAAGCACCGTGTCTACTAAACAGTAAAGGAGAAAGGACTAAACACTATGGAAAAAGAACGGCAAGACTGCGTCAGCTGCAGAGCTCAGCTCGGAGCGAAATGAAGTGAATGAAATAAGGTGAATGGAAGGGGAGATGATCACGTGACTCCAACACCTGCCTTAACTCTCCATCCCTGCACAAACACAGTCTCTCGGATCCCAACTCTCCTTTATATATATATATATATATATATATATATATAAATAAAAGTAAGCACTTCCACTGACGCTGATGATGTTGCCTGTTTCCTCTCACA
The DNA here is from genome assembly GCF_900747795.2 of Erpetoichthys calabaricus. Lineage (NCBI taxonomy): Eukaryota > Metazoa > Chordata > Cladistia > Polypteriformes > Polypteridae > Erpetoichthys > Erpetoichthys calabaricus. The sequence continues at coordinate 250,276,228 of NC_041396.2, forward strand.
CCCTGGAAAAACCACCCACTAAGGGCAACTGACTCCGCTCCTTCTGGTGCCTCCACTTTAAAACCGAGGGGCTCCTGGCAAGGGTCGTCTTATTCTGGAGACAGCATAACGAAGAATAGAGTTTACACCTGACTACTGACCACTTTATGAGAACGCTGAATCCTCTTGTTTAGTCCTTACTTTTGCAGTGCTTTTTGTTTGTCATTATTCGATGTGCCATGAAGTACCTGTTTATTTTGGACATTGTAAATATTAAAAGGGGTGACCTAGTGGGTGTCCCAATTGAATTGAATAAAATACTCTCTTAGGCATGTTATTGTTCTGCTGAGTTTGTGGAGACTAATTTAAATGAAACTCAAAAAGGGGGTTATGGTCAGCACTAGAACAGTGACATGTCTGAATGTTTCCTCCACAGTCCAGAAGAAACTAACCTGGAAGAAGAACCTTCAATGCAACCTAACTCTGACTTGAATGAGAATTGTTTAGATTTTTTCCTGAGAAATAGAAAGATGCTTATTAACCAAAAGAACTGCTAAGCATGGTAAAACAAGGAAAACTTTAAGCCAACATTTTAAAACCAAAATGAAAACAAGAAGACAAAGTCCAATATTTGAATAGTTCAAAACCCCTAAAATGGTTTTCTTATCCAATTATATCTTCCCATTATTATTTTAAAATTTATAGACATAGTACTGCATGCAGCTATCTTTTATACCTTAGCCACAAATATACCACTTGAATTGTATATTTTTGTGTAGTTTTCTTCTCTGAGTACAGGCTCGGAGCACTATAAAAAGTTTACGGGCAAAACACAAGCCACTGATTTTTGAAAAAGTGCATAAACATTTTATTAGCTAACGACATTAAAAATAACTGCACCTATTGCCCTACTTACAACTTATTGATTGTTATTGTGGGCTCTGTAGGACATACTAAGTACATTACTAGATTGGTGTACTCTCGCACCTTAAGATTAACACACATACAGATACACAAACACATAGTAATCCTATAGACAAAATCTCAGGTGAAAGCTTAATTGTCAGTCGCCCCGCAATATTCTACTTAGAACCCCTTCACATTCATACATAGATATCCTAATTTAGACAATGGTAATGCCTACATACAATACAATACAATTTATTTTTGTATAGCCCAAAGTCACACAGGAAGTGCCGCAATGGGCTTTAACAGGCCCTGCCTCTTGACAGCCCCCCAGCCTTGACTCTCTAAGAAGACAAGGAAAAACTCCCAAAAAAACCCTGTAGGGAAAAAATGGAAGAAACCTTGGGAAAGGCAGTTCAAAGAGAGACCCCTTTCCAGGTAGGTTGAGCATGCAGTGGGTGTCAAAAGAAGGGGGTCAATACAATACAATGCAGTACACAGAACAGAACAATTCCTCCATATAGTAAGAAATAAAAAATATAAATTTTAGAAGTACAAAGTAGAATTTAACAGTAGATGATATATCCCATAATAAGATTTGGATTTGTGTAGAGTCCTGGAGACCTCATCCTTCAAGCTGCCTCCCCCATTTGGCCATTCCACGGCTGAAACAGTGCTGGGCCAGCCAATCCGATGAAAGGACCCCTCTTTCCCACGATTCCTGCGATCCTCCATCTGGGATATCTTTTCCTTAGGCAGGCAAAACAACTTGGCAGGTGGGCTGTGGCACCAAGTGCCACATTTGAGTACCGAGAAGAAAAACAGAATAAGTGAGGGTTAGTATACAATTAGCACTTAAACATAAGTAACATGACAGTTATAATGACTAACAACAGAGATGCAGTCTGTACAGTTAATCAGCAGCTCTAGTCAGGATATGCTAAACTGAAGTAGTGAGTCTTCAGCCGGGATTTAAAAGCTGAGACCGAAGGGGCATCTCTTGTAGTAGCAAACAGACCATTCCACAGTTTAGGGGCCCTGTAACTAAAATTTCGACCTCCCACTGTTATTTTATTAATCCTTGGAATCATAAGCAGACCGGCATCTTGAGATCTTAATGTGCGCTCAGGTTTGTAAGTCATAAGTTCAGACAAGTAAGCCGGACCTCGACCATTTAATGCTTTATATGTTAAAAGAAGGATTTTGAAATCTGCCCTAAACTTAACCGGGAGCCAGTGTAAGGATTTAAGAACTGGAGTTATGTGTTTGTATTTTCTTGTTCTTGTAATAATTCTTGCAGCCGCATTTTGGATTAACTGAAGGCTGTATAAAGAACAGTTTGAACATCCAGTGAACACCGCATTGCAGTAGTCAATCCTACTAGAGATAAATGCATGAATTAGTTTCTCAGAATCCTATTTATTTAAAAAGCGCCTTAATTTCCTAACATTTTTAAGATGGAAGAAACATGATTTGGACAACTTTGTAATATGCGCTTTAAATGACATGCTAGAGTCAAAGATAACTCCTAGATTGCGGGCTGATTCAGTAAAATGAATGGTGATTCCAACTGAGTTAAATGATGACAAAATATTGTTGTGATCAGCATCATTCCCTCCAACAATTAACATCTCTGTTTTATATGTATTTAAAGACAAGTAGTTCTCATTCATCCACTCCTTTAATTCGCTAACACAACTAATTAAAGACAACATTGGAGAAACTTCATTTGATTTAAATGAAAGGTATAACTGGGTGTCATCTGCATACGAGTGAAAATTAACATTATGTTTCCTAATGAGAGATCCCAGTGGAAGCATGTACAGCGAAAACAGTAAAGGTCCCAGTACTGAGCCCTGCGGGACACCATATTGAACTTCTGTGTATAATGATGGAGTATTGTCAGCACATTTCTGTACATATTGGAATTGATTTGATAAGTAAGAACTAAACCAAGCGAGAACGGTGCCTGTAAGCCCAACATCATTTTCTAGCCTGTGTAGTAAAATAGAATGGTCGATGGTGTCAAACTCTGCACTTAAGTCCAACAACATAATTACAGTGGACTTTCCTTCATCAGAGGATATCAGAATGTCGTTTACAACCCGTGTTAGTGCCGTTTCTGTACTATGACCAGTGCGAAAACCAGACTGGAATTTCTGAAATAAATTGTAAAGCGTAAGGTGTGTCTGAAGCTGACTGGCGACTACTTTTTCTAGTATTTTAGAGAGAAACGGTAAATTTGAAATAGGCCTATAATTATTTAATATATGTGGGTCAAGGTCTGACTTTTTAAGTAATGGTTTAATGACTGACACTTTTAGTGTATCAGGTACTGTGCCATGCAATAATGAACTATTGATGATGTTTAGGATAGGCGCTGCAAGAACATCCATTGCACTTTTTACTAGTTTTGTTGGCACTGGATCTAGGGAACAAGTAGTGGGCTTCATTTTAGAAATTAAACTTAAGACTTCCTGCTCAGTTACATGATTAAAATTACTAAAGTGCTGAGTGCAATGTGAGACAGGGTCTGCTAAGCTAGTATTTGGTTTGTACTGTGATGCAGAGATCTGGGATCTTATATTTTTAATTTTCTCATTGCAGAAGTTCATAAAGTCTGTACTGCTAATATCTGTTGGTATTTTGCATTGTTGATCTGAATTTCCATTTGTTAATTTAGCCACTGTTCTAAACAGTACCCGAGGATTTTTATTATTGCTATCTATTAATGTAGAAAAATATTCTGACCGAGCTTTAAAGAGGGCTTTTTTATATTTATTAACACTCTCTGTCCATGCAATTTGAAAGACATGTAGCTTTGTTGTTCTCCATCTGCGCTCCAGTTTTCGACACTCTAATTTAAGAGCTCGAGTGTTTTCATTAAACCAGGGAGAGTTTCTATGTGCTTTGATCACTTTTGTTTTAAGGGGAGCCACTGTGTCCAGAGCATCTCTCAAGGTCACATTATAATGTGATGTTAGCTGATCTAAATGGTTTTCCACAATTACACTCGACTTACTCAAAGTATCTATAAATTTTGAAGCAGAATTACAATCTAGATGTCGCACTGTCTTTGTTTTAATCTGTGAGTGTGTTGACAAGGGCAGGACTAAATCAAATGTAATTAAGTAGTGATCGGAAATAACTTCATTTAATGGAGTAATAATTAAATTTTGAATTTCAACTTTGTAAGTTATAATTAAATCTAATGTGTGGTTATGATTATGAGTTGGACCTTTGACATTCTGACAAAATCCTACTGAATTTAACAAATAAGTAAAACATTTGCTAAAAGTGTCAGTTTCCACATCAATGTGTACATTAAAATTTCCCATCAGTACTACGTGATCATAATTTATAGCCAAGTCTGATAAAAGGTTGCTAAATTCAGACATGAACAATGAATATGGGCCGGGTGGTCTGTAGACTAGCACTATAATTGTGTTGGAATCTGTTTTAATATTTAAAATGAATGCTTCAAAGGATGTAAAGTTGCCTAAATTTTTAGAAGTGATTTGCATTTTGTTACAATAAATTATTCCAAGGCCTCCTCCTCGACCTGAATCTCTAGACTTATGAAGGAACGAGTATCCATCTGGTGACGCCTCAGCTAGGGGTACAGTGTCACATTTACTAAGCCAGGTTTCAGTGAGAAGACACAGATCAGATTTTGTACTTAATATAATATCATTTACCAAAACAGCTTTAGTGCCAAGAGAGCGAATGTTCAATAAGCAGCATTTAAAACTGTATGCTTCTTTCTGAATTGGTGATATACTTTTTGTTTTAATTTGAAGTAAATTTCTATTACAGATGCCCCTGGTGGAGGGTCTGGTTTTATCCCTTGGTCTAATTATACACCTTATTTTTTGGTTATCAATTAATTTAAGGTTTGTATCAAGACTAAATTTACTGGATGCCCCAAGACAAGGATTATGGGTAACAGCTTCAGGAAAGGAACAGGTGGGATAAACAACAGCCTGTGATTTAAGATCACATGACTGCAGCCTGGATGGTGCTCTAGTCAGTCAACCAGGCAGTTTTGCTGCCATATTTTGGGATAATACATAAGATCCCCTCCAGTTAGGATGAAGACCATCTCTTCTGAAAAATTCAGGCCTTTCCCAAAAATCATCCCAATTGTTCACAAACGCTATGCTTTTGTTTGCACACCAGGTTTCTAGCCAGCAGTGAAGGGAATGCCATCTGCTATAAATCACATCCCCTCTATATAATCTTGGTAAGGGGCCAGATACAACTAAATTCCGACATTTTCTTTTAGCTTTGATGCAAAGAGAGATGAAGTTCCTCTTTAATACCTCAGATTGCTGTGAATAAATATCATTAGTGCCGACATTCAGCAATAAGGTAGATACTTCATTGTCGGCGACACAGTCCAATGCGGCCTCTATGCCAGAAATCTTGGCCCCTGCGAGGCACTTAACATGAACTGCTGGTTTAACATAGTTTGGAATCGCAAATTATGAGCACTTTCTTATTCTCAGTTTCCACAGGCGCGCTGCGGAGTGCTGAGAATCTGTTCTGGGTCCGAATTGGTGACCTGGGTGCCGGTGGACTACATTTTGGATTCTTAGACCCCCGTCTTACTGTTACCCACTCGCCCTGTGGCTGAATTGGTGCGCACTGACTACAGTGGGGCCTGGAGAGACTGAAGCTGAATCAGATGTAGCCGAATTGTCTAAACAAACTGAGTCGATCCAATTTTCGGTTTGCCTAATTGCTATCAGATTCCTAACGCGGTCCTCCAATTCGTGTATTTTCCCGACCAACTCTAAATTAACTAAACACTTTTGGCAGGTGAAGCTGTCTACACTGTCAGCCAGAAAACCTGAACTGTACATGCTGCAGGACTCACAACTTATAAACATGCCCTCAACGGGCAGAGAGCAGATGGAACTTACGTTTAGTGGTGATGTCATCTTCTCCGTTTTTTGAAGTAACTTAAGTGCTTTCCGCGTTCAGCTGAATCACTTAGAGACCATCGGCTTTAAGTTTCCACCACCCGCTGAGAGATTGACTTTAATTTCCCACTGCCAGTTATTTCTACTGGTCAGCTGCCGGTTTTACTTCAGAAGAACTTGCTTGGGTGTTTGTGGAGGGCTACGTGCCTGTGGAAGACGCCGCTGCTCCGTGCTTTCGCTCGCTGCTCTGCTCCGTGCTTCCGTGCTACATGCATCACACAATATTCTACAGGAATCTCTACTTAAGAACTTACTATCACCAGCACTGACAAACATTTGAGCAATATGTTCTGCTTTTACTGTAGTTGTCTTTCTTTTTAGGAGCAGCCTCTAGACTTGATAATCTTATGAGCAAGTAATGTAGCAAACTCCTCAAACAGGTGTCTTAATTTTCAATGTATTACTTCAATCACTCTAGATGAAAGAACAAAGTATAGAAAAGCAAAGTGGCACTTATTAGCGAATAATAATAATACCAAATAGAACAAGATATAATCTATATATATAAAGGAGAGTTGGGATCCAAGAGACTGTGTTTGTGGAGGGATGGAGAGTTAAGGCGGGTGTTGGAGTCACTTGATCATCTCCCCTCCCATTCACCTCATTTCATTCACTTCATTTCGCTCCGAGCTGAGCTCCTCAGCTGGCGCGGTCTTGCCGTTCTTTTCCTTTAGTGTTTAAAGTCCTTTCTCCTTTACTGATTTACTGTTTAGTACTTACTGAATAGAATTTTTTCCTTTAGTGTTTCTACTTAGTGTTTCTTAGTGTTTAGTAGACATGGTGTGCGAAAGGAGAGTTGGGATCCAAGAGACTGTCTTTGTGTGTTTGTGGAGGGATAGAGAGTTAAGGTGGGTGGGGGAGTCACATGATCATCTCCCCTCCCATTCACCTCATTTCATTCACTTCATTTTGCTCCGAGCTGAGCTCCACAGCTGACACGGTCTTGCTGTTCTTGATTTGCTTTTCACATAGCCAACTATACGTTGCATGCTCAAGAGTAAGCTCAGCGCACAGCTTGGTCATATTACAACTGGAGGGGCGAACTGACAACATGGTATACAAAGAGATCCTTAACAAATAATTATTGGTACATTTTCCCTCACTTTATTATTTAAAATTTTAAAGCAGTACTTCGCCGCTGCGAAGCGTGGGTATTTTGCTAGTAGAAAATAAAACTAATAGTAAGAGTATAGATATAATCTTTAGAAAAAGCTTACAGAAAGTGTCAAGGATAGGTAGTTGTCCTGACTTAGCAATTGGTGTTATTCATAAAATGTATGTTTTTGCTGACGTTCAGATGCAACGTTTACATGTGTCTCAGTTTCCTCTTCTAATGTTGCCTTCGCCCTCTCCTGATGTCCTCTCTTTTGTCACTGTTTTTGGTCCATTGGACAAGACATATTTATGTTAAAATTCAATGTGGGTCTTTTCGGACATGTGATGTTACACACATTTGATTGGCTGGCTGTCTGTACGATGGATGACTTTACTCAACGTTTTTGAGGGTTTTACCCATCTCCTATTCACAAATTATAAAATGATCAACACAGCCTAAGACATCATGGCTAGTTCCTGGTCTTCAGTTAAAAAAAACCTGTTCTGCTTCGTATCCATTTCAATTACGTTGTAAACCATTGAACTAGATGTTTTAAGGTGATAGATTACTGGTAAGATTCAGGAAGAGAAGATACTTTGATGTTAATTGTCACAGTAAGTTTAGTTCACTTTGTTTGTCTGAGCAAAATATAACAAGAACATAAGCATCTATTATTTAAAAATTGCAGATATGGCACTCCAGGACAATGATTAGTCAAAATAAAATAAAACTAAGCATGCCTAGTTTTTGCAGTTTTTACTTCTATCACTTAATTTCACAACACCTAAAAATAACAACAGCTTGACAGCAAATTGAAAATGGAGGAGCGGAAAACAAAAACTCCAGTCAAAAGCATCCCTAGAGAAAATAAGCTGAGGGATCCATAGTCAGTTATAAGGCAAAGTCATAGAAAAAGTCAGATAATAGTCACAGTTCTGAAGACCTAGACTAATTGGTTGCAAACACCCTTCTAGGCATTGTACAGTATATATATATATATATATATATATATATATATATATATATATATATATATATATATATATATATATATATATATACTAGCAAAATACCTGCGCTTCGCAGCGGAGAAGTAGTGTGTTTAAAGAGGTTATGTAAACATATATATACATATACATATATACATATATATACATATCTACATATACACATATCTACATATACATATATATATATATACATATACACATCCACATATATATACATATATATATACACATATCAACATATATATACACATACATATACACACACATAAACACACACATATACATATATACATATATACATACATACATACATAGTGCGTTGTAACACGGGCTGTGATTGTTACATGGGAGGGAGACAACAAATCACAGCTTCCCGCTTTCTAATCGGGCCTGTGATTGGTGCTTTGATGGATGCCCAGATCCCACAGTATGTCCCCTTAGGAGAGGCGTTAGGCAAGTGTAATTGAATAGCGGTGCTGCAAGTTTAGCTTTACACCTGTTTTTAAGGCTTATTGACTGAAAGGGGCTTTCATGAAAAAACTTAGGGCTTTGCTACAGGATACACCCTCCACAAGTTAAGGAAGTAAAAATAAAGGTATATATTTCTGTTTTATTTAAACCTTTTAAGTTTGTATGCGGGCGGCATGGTGGCGCAGTGAAAGGTGCCAGTTAGGAGACCTGGGTTCGCTTCCCTGCATGGAGTTTGAATGTTCTCCCTGTGTCTGTCTGGGTTTCCTCCAGGTACTCCGGTTTCCTCCCACAGTCTAAAGACATGCAGGTTAGGTGCATTGGTGATTCTAAATTGTCCCATGTGTGTGGGTGTGTACGCCCTGCGGTGGGCTGGCACCTTGCCCGGGGTTTGTTTCCTGCCTTGTGCCCTGTGTTGGCAGGGATTGGCTCCTGTATTTAGGATATAGCGGGTTGGATAATGGATGGATGGACATTTGTATGCATAGCCCCATTTGCCTGTTTTGGTTTTTTTTCATTCTTCAGTAATATTTCAGCAAACCCGGAGCTTGTCAGTTCAAATCCTGGTACTGACACCACTGTGTGACCCTGAGGAAGTCACTTCACCTGCCTGTGCTGCAAAAAACCAAAGTAATGTAACAAATTGAACCTCAGATGTTGCAAGTTGCTGGAATAAAGGCATAAGTCAAATAGATAAATATGTATTATACACATAGGAACTATTCATTTATTTTCAGTTAAGTCATCTGCAGCAAACCTTTATAAATGAGGGTTTCTCCTTTTTAGATAGTGCAACTGTTTCTTCTTCATTGAGGTTTTCTCTTGGAGAGCTTTTTTCATTTCATTGAAAATTAAAGCAGCAGCTGCCAAAATATGTAGCTTTCTTATTAATTTTTCAACATTGTGTAAAATAACTTTATAAAGTAACATAAAAGGTTTAAATACTGGTTATCCTTTTACACTAAAATATTACTAAAGAGATACAAAAAAAGTAAAATGCATATGTTGTTTTTCTTTAAGGAGATTAAATATTACTGAAGAAAAAAAAAAAAAACTAAAACAGCCAAATGGGGCTATGCATACGAACTTAAAAGGTTTAAATAAAACAGAAATATATACCTTTTATTTTTACTTCCTTAACTTGTGGAGGGTGTGTCTTGTAGCAAAGCCCTAAGTTTTTTCATGAAAGCCCGTTTCAGTCAATAAGTTTTAAAAAGAGGTGTAAAGATATTGACAATAAGCTATGCAAACCCACCAAGACATGCAATCGTTTAAATCAAGGCGTGAGTCGAAAAACGCCATCCGATACTATTAGTTAACGATTAACACATTTCTATATGTATTGTAAGCATACAATACAACTGACAATATGTTGCGCTTATTTATCCGGTTGTACCGAAATTTTTGCGCGTTTAACGGCTGAAATCTACCGTGGTTTGTGCCCTTCAGAATGAAAACAGTTTGCATTTACCTTTTTAATAAAAAGCGAGCTTTTAAGCCTGAGAAATCACTCCGTAAATGCACACATTTAATTCTTTATCACTTCAAACAACTGAACTATCCAGAACATTTCAGGCATACATCCAGCATTCAAACTATGTATAAAAAGCACAACTGTTAAAGGAATTCAGCATTTCTTAATTGAAAATGTTCCTTTAATCCTCAACATGTCTCAGTGAGTCGTTCTGGTGGTTTTACTTGACGTTTTGATATTCTGGTTAATTGTGTTTGCAGTTGAGATGTTCTTTCCTGATTTATACTTGTTTTCTCGTTAATATTTGTTTCGCTGGTGTTAGTGTTCTGATTAGAGGTTATTGGTCCTTTGATGTCTCGACGGTTTCTTCTTAGAACAGCTCCTATTACGCAATTCCGTCACATACTGGTCTATTGTTTCTCCGCTTTTCTGGAAACATGTAAAAAAACTTGTGCCGCTCAAACGTCACATTGCGCTTTGGGTTGCAATAAGTTTCGAATTTTTCAACTATTTTGTTCAATTTCATATTGTCTCCATCTTCTTCAAACTGAAAATTGTTATACACCTCTAGCGCCTCTTCGCCAATTACATGTAGAAGCATAGACGCTTTCATTTTTTCAGTTTTCCTATCTGCTTCAATCGCAGCAAGATACAACTCGAATCTCTGTTTAAATCTTTTCCAATTTTCAGCTACATTTCCCTTTAACTGGAGATTTGGTGGGGGCTGTAATCCTAACATATTTTTTTTTCTCTTTTGCTAGAACATCTTAGCGCTTTCTGATCACGTTTTCGGGTTACTCACAGACACAAGACTCGTTCAAAAGCTGAACCTCTTCTTCACATTCCTCTTCCAATCCACCACTTCTGACACCATGTAGTGATCTTGTTAGGTTCGTAGTTTAATCAATACACAGGATTGAAAGATATAATAACTTTTTAATAGACAGACTTTAGAGACATTTACTGTACAAGTTACTACTCGTTCTTTAGTTCACGCCCATTCTCCTACTTGCATCGGCATTCACAGGCATTACTAATCATTCTGTAAGTATCCCTTAATAGACCTTACTAATCAACTATGATTACAAAATCCAACGTGGTTTGTGCCCTTCAGAATGAAAACAGTTAGCATTTACCTTTTTAATGAAAAGCGAGCTTTTAAGCCTGAGAAATCACCCTGTAAATGCACACGTTTAATTGCACATGTGTTAATATGTATGCTTACACAGTATTAAAAGACACTCAAAAATTAACGTCATTTACCTTTGTTCCCGCGTTTGATAAAAGGCGAGCTTTTAAGCCTGAGAAGTCACCCTGTAAATGCACACGTTTAATTGCACGTGTTAATATGTATGCTTACACAGTATTAAAAGACACTCAAAAATTAACGTCATTTACCTTTGTTCCCGCGTTTGATAAAAGGCGAGCTTTTAAGCCTGAGAAATCACCCCGTAAATGCACACGTTTAATTGCACATGTGTTAATATGTATGCTTACACAGTATTAAAAGACACTCAAAAATTAACGTCATTTACCTTCGTTCCCGCGTATGACTCGTGCTGTAAATTTCTTCCTTGTTTTTAGTTCACGTGATTACGTAGGAGGCGTGATGACGCGATACATGGCTCCACCTCCTCCATTAGAGTATATGGACAAAAAACAGGTTCCAGTTATGACCATTATGCGTAGAATTTCGAAATGAAACCTGCCTAACTTTTGTAAGTAAGCTGTAAAGAATGAGCCTGCCAAATTTCAGCCTTCCACCTACACGGGAAGTTGGAGAATTAGTGATGAGTGAGTCAGTCAGTCAGTCAGTGAGTCAGTGAGTCAGTGAGTCAGTGAGGGCTTTGCCTTTTATTAATTAGTATATATATATATATATATATATATATATATATATATATATATATATATATATATATATATATATATATTAGTCATATGAAAAAGTAAGTATGCCCAATGCAAGGTATTTCTTTTTTAACTTATGTGGTCATATCAAGATTTCATCCTCATTTAAACAGTATCTACAGGTGCTATAACAAACATCATGCTACATATAGACCACTGTGTAATTTAAATAAACATAAAAGCAAATTTTGCATCTGGAAAAAGTAAGTACACTCCTACATTTATCAATACCTCAAATACCTAAAATTAGAGTCAGGAGCACCAGATCAGGTGCAAATGATTAGAATCTCATTAGGGAGGATTTTGTCTGAAATTTATATGTGTTCGTTATCACCATGCCAAGACTAAAAGAGCTCTCTAAGGCTTTTAGAGAGAAGGTTGTAGATGCCAATGAATCTGGGAAGGGATTTAAAAAAACAATTGGAAATCAGCCATTCCACTGTCCAGAAGACCATCTACAAGTAAAGAAGGTTTCAAACAACTTCCAACTTGTCCAAGCCAGGCTGCCCCAGAAAGTTCAGCCCAAAAACACAACACAAGATGCTGAAAAAAGTCTTTGAGAACACCTGAATTTCATTGTATGGCATATAGGTAGTTCTTGCCAATGTTGATGTCAAAGTACATACAGTCATGGCCGAAATTATCGGTACCCCTGGAATTGTCCCAGAAAATGCACCATTTCTCCCAGAAAATTGTTGCAATTACAAATGTTTTGGTATACACATGTTTATTTCCTTTATGTGCATTGGAACAACACAAAAAACAGAGAAAAAAAGCCAAATCTGACATCATTTCACACAACACTCAAAAACCGGGCTGGATAAAATTATTGGCACCCTCTACTTAATATTTGGTTGCACGCCCTTTGGTAAAAATAACTGAAATCAAGCACTTCCTATAACCATCAACAAGCTTGTTACACCTCTCAACTGGAATTTCCAACCACTCTTCTTTTGCAAACTGCTCAAGTCTCTCAGATTTGAAGGGCGCCTTCTCCCAACAGCAATTTTGAGATCTCTCCATAAGTGTTCAATCGGATTTAGATCCGGACTCATTTCTGGCCACTTCAGAACTCTCCAACGCTTTGTCTTCAACCATCTCTGGGTGCTTTTAGAGGTATGTTTGGGGTCATTGTCCTGCTGGAACACCCATGACCTCTGACGCAGACCCAGCTTTCTGACACTGGGCCGTACTTTGTGCCCCAATATCTTTTGGTAGTCTTAAGATTTCATGATGCCTTGCACACAATCAAGGCATCCAGTGCCAGAGGCAGCAAAAATCCCCAAAACATCTTAGAACCTCCACCATGTTTGACTGTAAGTACTGTGTTCTTTTCTTCATAGGCCTCATTCCGTTTTCTGTAAACAATAGAATGATAAGCTTTACGAGAAAGCTCTACCTTGGTCTCATCTGTCCACAGTGCCATGTGTTGTGAACTTCTTGATTATGTTGCACACAGTGGACAAAACAACATGAAGATTCTGGAGATGGACTTGTAGCCTTGAGATTGTTGATATTTTTCCACAATTTTTGTTCTCGTCCTCAGACAATTCTCTGCTCTTATTTCTGTTCTCCATGCTTAGTGTGGCACACTCAGACACACAACAGAAAGGTTGAGTCAACTTTTCTCCATTTTAACTGGCTTCAGGTGTGATTGCTATATTGCCAGCACCTGTTTCTTGCCACAGGCGAATTCAAATGAGCATCATATGCTTGAAATGAAACGATTTTACCCACAATTTTGAAAAGGTGCCAATAATTTTGTCCAGCCCATTTTTTGAGTTCTGTGTGACATGATGTCAGATTTGGCTTTTTTTCTCTGTTTTTTTGTGTTGGTCCAATCCACATAAAGGAAATAAACATGTGTATACCAAAACATTTGTAATTGCAACAATTTTCTGGGAGAAATGGTGCATTTTCTGGGACAATTTCAGGGGTGCCGATAATTTTCGGCCATGACTGTAAGTCTACCATTCGAAAGAAGCTGCACAAGTTAGATCTACATGGGAAAGTGTCAGGAAGAAATCTTTGCTTTCTAGAATTAACACCAGGGCAGGACATCTGGATGAATGTGCTCTGGACAGATAAGGCAAAGATGGAGTACCAAAAGACACGTGCATCAGGACCTAGGCAGGTCATCAACGTAGAATTTACTATGAATCCTTTAGTGTACTAGAGCATACTGTACTTGAGGATAATGTGAGAAAATCTGCCAGAAGATTTAAGTACAACCAAAAGTGAATCTTATAACATGAAAATGACGCTATAAATATCAGTAAATCTACGAAGGAATGTCTGAATTCCATCAACATGCTGTGAGGGCATTTGAAATGGGCAGTGCATGCAAAATACTGTACCCCTAAAAATGAAGGAATTCTGTATGGAGGAGTGGAGAAAACTTTCTCCCAGTTGATATCAGTTTTAAAACAGTCTCCTCAATGGCGTTCACAATGAATGTTTTGAAACTTTACAGTTTAAAATTTTAAACTTTTAAAAAAACGCAAGTAATACTTTGTGTATTCGGAGTAGAGAAAGCTGCAGAGAAGATAATGATAAGGCAGTATTAAAAATGAATTACCTTCTCCTACAGTGCCACTTTGTTTTGTTGAATCTGCTGCTAGGCAGTCGCTAAGAAGGCCAATGGGAGTTTTGCAATGCATAATATCATGAACACTACCTAGATTGTCCAATTTTGTGATTAAACCTAAAATGCCTCATATTATGTTCTTTAATTCCTTAAAATTTGGTTACAGATTTGATTTTTTCCTGTCACTTTGACAATGATCCTCGGCTTATGTTTATGTGTCTTATGTGGCTTATGCCCTTACCAATAGGGTTACCATTTTCTATGAAGTAAAAATGAGGACATCTTATGGAAAACTTGCTTTTATTTTCATCTATCTATATATCTATATATCTAGATATAGATATAGATATATATATATATAGATATAGATATAGATATAGATATAGATATATATATATCTAGATATAGATATAGATATATATATATATATCTAGATATAGATATATCCATACATGTATATCATATACAGTGGAACCTCGGGTCACGACCATAATTCGTTCCAAAACTCTGGTCGCTATCCGATTTGGTCGTGACCCGAAGTAATTTCCCCCCATAGGATTGTATGTAAATACAATTAATCCATTCCGGGCCGTACAAGCTGTATGTAAATATATATATGTTCACTCGCGTTTTCTCTCTCTCTCACGCTCGCTCGTGCTCTCTCCCCTTTTATAACACACCCAGATGTGCTTCAGGTGCTCCCAATGATCTCCCTGCAGCACCTCCTGGTGTGGCGTAAGTGCTGCATGGGCACCCGGAAGCACTCCGGGTATACCTGCTACCTGGTTTGGCAGCACTTCCTGGTGTGGCAGAAGTGCTGTTCTCCAGGACCGTCTAGGCGCCCTCTGGTGGTGGCCACGGGTCTCGACAAGGTTGAGCTCCCCAGCTCCTTTTCCGTGGTCCTGATAGAATCCAGTGGGGCTGCCCTTTTACGCCTTCCGACCTTCTTCCAGGTGTCCCGGTGGGGCAAGATCCCTGGTCATTTGCCACAATATACCAAATATTGCGCCAAACTTTTGCATCTGTTCATGACCACACACTCGGTATATGAACAAGCCTGTTTCCCTTTCGGTTTGTGCGCACCAATGATTTCCGCACGTGTTCAGTCTCTCCCTGTGCAGCGAGCAAGAGAGAGAGCATGAAAGAGACAGCGAGAGAGACAGCGCATGAGAGAGCGTGAACGATTTTCAGATTCTTATTCCATTTTTAAATTATAAACTAAAAAATATCAAGAACTCACGTCAAACGAGACGGGACTTGGGCCAAAGATTTAACCACGCCCGGGGCCGGAAATAAAACACAAAGAGTAGGACAGCTGCTGTACAGGCTTTTAAATGTTCGAAACGCCGCACGAGATGCAGATCATGCAGCACAGCAGCAGCTGGTCGAGTAAAGAAAAGGTAAAAAACAACTATTTGTTTCCCATTGAATCACCATTTAAGAGGGGGTTTCGGAGGAGCGACTGCGTCTCCTTGGGGTGCGTTCAGCACCCCTTTTCACAACACCAGAGGCAGAGATGCGAAGTGGCTGGTGAGCGAAGTGAGCAGGGGGGAACCCCCTAACATACACATATTATATATATATATATATATATACACACATATTATATATATATATATATATATATATATATATATATATATATATACATATATATATATATATATATATACACATATTTTATATATATATATATATATATATATATATATATATATATATATATATATATATACTATATATATATATATATATATATATATATACTATATATATATTCTGTATATATATATATATATATATATATATACTATATATATATATATATATATACTATATATATATTCTGTATATATATATATATATATATATATATATATATATATATATATATATACTGCTGAAAAAATTAAAGGAACACTTTATAATCAGCGTATAGTATCAAGTCGATGAAACTTCTGGGATATTGAGCTGGTCAGGTAAGTAGCAGAGGGGGTAGTTAATCAGTTTCAGGTGCACTAGAGGGGCAGTAATGATACAACCCCCAAAACAGGAATGGTTTAACAGGTGGAAACCACTGACATTTTTCCCTCCTCATCTTTTCCGACTATTTTGTCACTAGTTTTGCATTTGGCTACGGTCAGTGTCATTACTGGCAGTATGAGTCAATACCTGGACCCTACAGAGATTGCACAGGTAATCCAATTACTCCAGGATGGCACATCAGTACGTACCATTGACAGAAGGTTTGCTGCATCTCCCAGCACAGTCTCAAAGTCATGGAGGAAATTCCTGGAGACAGGCAGTTATTCTAGGAGAGCTGGACAGGGCCGTAGAAGGTCCTTAACCCATCAGCAGGACCACTATCTGCTCCACTGGGCAAGGAGAAACAGGATGAAACATTAAAAACTAGATCTGTTTCTTTCTCCTTTTCTGCTCCCTGGTTCATGCCTGAACTTCAGCTTTTGAAAGCCAAAGGCCGTCAACTTGAACACTTATATAAAAAACTGGACTCTTAGTTCACAAATGGATGTACAAAAACCATATACTTTATTACAAGGTCTGTATTGCCCAAACCAAATCTAACTGTTATACTCTCATTATTTCTTCCAATGAAGGAAATACCAAGTCATTGTTTTCACTACTTAACAATATCACACAACCCCTGGATTCTTTACCTTCTCACCTTTACTCAACCGAATTTTGCAATTCCCTTATGTCCTTTTTTAATGAAAAAATCCAGAAGATTCACCAGTCTCTCTGTACGGATTCCTCCAGTACTGCATTTGAATTTCACCCACCAACTCACTCATTTTCCTCTTTTCAGCTTCCTATCTTTTCAGAAATCTCAGATCTTGTCTGTAAGTCTAAGACATCCACCTATCAACTGGACCCACTCCCTACAGTTCTGGTCAAAGCCTGCCTCCCTTCTCTGGTCCCTCTTATTTCTGCTATACTCCACTCCTCTCTCACTACTTGGTACTGTTCCTTCATCTTTTAAAACTGCTGCAATAACCCCAATACTGAAAAAACCTGGTGCCGATCTGACTAATTTCAGTAATTTTTGTCCTATTTCTAATTTACCCTTCATTTCCAAAATTCTTGACAAAATAGTGGCTATTTAACTTCATTCTCATTTATCTCAAAATAATCTGTATGAATAGTTCCAGTCTTGTTTTCGTCCTATCCACAGTACAGAAACGGCACTTATAAAAATTACTAATGACCTCCTTATGGCAGCTGATTCTGTTTTAATTACTATTCTCATCCTTCTTGATCTGAGTGCAGCCTTTGACACTATTTGTCACACTACTCTTCTCAATAGATTATCTTCGATTGGCATTACCCACACACCACTAGATTGGTTCAGATCCTACCTCTCAGACCGCACTCAGTTTGTTCAGCTTAAAACTTTCACATCCCAACCCACTGCTCTTACTTCAGGTGTGCCCCAGGGCTCTGTCCTGGGCCCCTCCTTTTCATTATTTACCTCTGTCCCCATGGCAATATCTTTCATAAATATAACATTAGCTTCCACTGTTATGCTGATGACACCCAGCTCTATCTCATTAGCAAACCTACTGCTTCCTTTCCTCCCTCATCCCTTACGGATTGCATAGCAAAAATCAAATCCTGGTTTTCTTCAAACTTTCTTAAATTAAATAGTGACAAAACTAAGGTTTTCCTCATTGGTACAAAATCAACATTATCCAAAACTGATCATTTTTCATTTGTTATTGATAATTCCTTTGTCTCCCCTTCCCCACAGGTTAAGAGTCTGGGTGTCATCCTTGACAGTACTTTATCCTTTCAGTCCCACATCAATAACATCTCCCGGTCTGCATATTTCCACTTGCGTAACATTAATCGTATTCGCCCCTCCCTCACTCCCCACACCACTGCTATCCTTGTTCATAGCCTTGTCACTTCTTGTCTGGATTATTGCAATTCCCTTTTCTTTGGTCTTTCTCACAAATATCTTTATAAGCTTCAACTGGTCCAGAATTCAGCTGCCTGCATCATTACTAGAACCCCCTCTATTCACCATATCACTCCCATTTTGCAGCAGCTTCATTGGCTTCCAGTTCAGTTCCAAATTCAATTCAAAATTCTCCTACTAACTTTTAAGGCTATCCACAACCTTGCCCCTCCATATCTGTCCAACCTCCTCCATGTTGCCATTCCCTCCCACACCCTCAGATCCTCTTCCTCCATCCACTTGACTGTCCCCTTTGTCCGTCTTACCACTATGGGGAGCAGAGCATTCAGTTGCTCTGCTCCCCAGCTCTGGAACTCACTACCATCTGAGCTTAGAAATATTGAATCATTTCACTTTTCAAATCTAAAGTTAAAACTCATTTGTTTAAGACTGCTTTTTCTCTATGATTACAATTGCTCTGTCTGATTTTAACTTTTGTATTTTACTTTTGTTTATAATCTGTGTTTTGTCTATTGTTCGGTGTCCTTGAGTGTTTGGAAAGGCGCCTAGAAATAAATAAAATGTATTATTATTATTATTATTATTATTATTACTGCCAGAGCCCTACAAAATGACCTCCAGCAGACCACTGGTGTGAATGTCTCTGACCAAACAATCAGAAACAGACTTCATGAGGGTGGCCTAAGGGCCCAACGTCCTCTAGTGGGCCCTGTGCTCACTGCCCGGCACCGTGGAGCTTGATTGGCGTTTGTCGTAGAATACCAAAATTGGCAGGTCCACCACTGGCGCCCTGTGCTTTTCACAGATGAGAGCAGGTTCACCCTGAGCACATGTGACAAGATGAGAAAGGGTCTGGAGAAGCCGTGGAGAATGTTATACTGCCTGTAACATCGTTCAGCATGACCGGTTTGGTGGTGGGTCAGTGATGGTCTGGGGAGGCATATCCATGGAGGGACGCATAGAACTGTACAGGATAGACAATGGCACCTTGACTGCCATTAGGTATAGGGATGAAATCCTTGGACCCATTGTCAGACCCTACGCTGGTGCAGTGGGTCCTGGGTTCCTCCTGGTGCACGACAATGCCTGACCTCATGTGGTGAGAGTATGTAGGTAGTTCCCAGAGGATGAAGGAATTGATACCATTGACTGGCCCCCACGCTTGCCTGACCTAAATCCAATAGAACACCTCTGGGACATTATGTTTCAGTCCATCCAACGCCGCCAGGTTGCACCTCAGACTGTTCAGGAGCTCAGTGATGCCCTGGTCTAGATCTGGGAGGAGATCCCCCAGGACACTATCTGTCGTCTCATTAGGACCATGCCTCGACGTTGTCAGGAATGCATACAAGCACATGGGGGCTATACAAACTACTGAGCACAATTCTGAATTGCTGCAATGAAATTTTGGCAAAATGGACTAGCCTGCCGCATCATTTTTTGGGGTGTCTTTGAATTTCCATCAAACAATGTGGTGTTCTTTCTTTCCTAACACATTACCCAGTGCATATCAGTATAGATATTCAGTATGATTTTTTCTCCCATTGAGATCTGATGTATTTTCAAAGTATTCCTTTAATTTTTTTGAGCAGATATATATATACATAGGGTATATATTTTATTTATTTTTTATTATTCATTTGTTTTATTTATAAAATATTTTGTCACAGACAACACAGGTTGGCTGGCGAGCTGGATGGGATCAATGGTTCCTTACCTGGTTGGGATGCCTTTATAATGGAAGGACATGAATTCCAGCCTATTTGGTTTCTGGTCCCTTTCCTAGCCAGGAGACCATGATAGTGGAATGACAGGAAACTGCCTCTCAGGGGCAATGTATCCCCCTCCTCATACTCTGGGGGGTAGCATTCCCCTGGAGGAGTTCCCATTTGGCTACATGAATTATCACCTGAATTTGCAATTATCACCTGAAATAATCAGAAGAGTGGTCTCCCCTAGACTTTCTCTTATACTCAGATATAGGGATGGATATTTGAGGAGTAAACCACAAGACAATGATTATATTTTTATATTATGTACATTAAAGAACCATCAACAACAAATCAGATCAAATCTATACTAATAAAAGGCAAAGCCCTCACTGACTCACTGACTGACTGACTGACTGACTGACTCACTCATCACTAATTCTCCAACTTCCCATGTAGGTAGAAGGCTGAAATTTGGCAGGCTCATTCCTTACAGCTTACTTACAAAAGTTAGGCAGGTTTCATTTCGAAATTCTACGCGTAATGGTCATAACTGGAACCTGTTTTTTGTCCAGGAGGAGGAGGCGGAGTCATGTATTGCGTCATCACGCCTCCTACGTAATCACGTTAACTGAAAACAAGAAAGAGATTTACAGCACGAGTCAAACGCGGGAACGAAGGTAAATCACGTTAATTGTTGACTGTCTTTTAATACTGTGTCAGCATACTTATTAACACGTGCAATTAAACGTGTGCATTTACGGGGTGATTTCTCAGGCTTAAAAGCTCGCCTTTTATTAAAAAGGTAAATGCAAACTGTTTTCATTCTGAAGGGCACAAACCACTTTAGATTTCAGCCGTTAAACGCACAAAAATGTCGGTACACCAGATAAATAAGCGCAACATATTATCAGTTGTATTGTATGCTTACAATACATATAGAAATGTGTTAATCGTTAACTAATATTATGGGATGGTGTTTTTCGACTCGCGCCTTGATTTAAACGATTGCATGTCTTGGTGGGTTTGCGTAGCTTATTGTCAATATTTTTACACCTCTTTTTAAGACTTAATTTAAAAAGGTTTTTTTTTTCTTCTTAATTAAAATTTAAAAGGAATACTTCACCGCTGCGAAGCCCCTCTAGCGCTGACGTCCGAGGTTCCATTACCGTAAGCGAGTGCAGAGAGTGTGTACGCCTGATGAGCCAAGAATAAGGGGGAAACACGTGTTGCGTACTCTTTGCATTATTTGACAGTAAACTATTTTCAACCATTCTATGATCTGCTTCTCACAACTGAAGGCACCGTGGCTGATGTTACCTGACTTGCTGGCCAACCATAAGCGTTACCTCGTAGGTAACCACCCACTCACTTCACTCCATTACGGGAATCAAACCTTGGACGTCAGCGCTAGAGGCGAAGCCCCTAAAATTGCGCCACGGCATGTGGTTCGTTTATTTGACAGCATGTAGATCGGGGTAAATACATTCACGGCATTCGTAGTCTGATTCACAATCTGATTGTATGGGTGGTTACCTACCAGGTAACGCTTATGGTTAGCCAGCAAGTCAGCTTGAAGTGATCACTCGAGTGAAGGCACCTTCACAAAAAAACAGATCCTTAACAAATTGTTATTGGTATATTTTCCCTCAATTTAAAAAGGTTTTCTTTTCTTCTTAATAAAAATTTAAAAGCAGTACTTCGCCAGTGCGAAGCGCGGGGATTTGAGTGACTGACGCATACAGACATATTCATGAGTGCAGGTACTTCGGAAAGAAAGCACCGTGTAAACCTAAAGTTTAAATTAAGTTCATAGACCTACAAAAGGTTGCCATTGATTTCAGGCAAGATTGCTTTTCTCCTGTACAACTATACGTTGCATTCTCAAGAGTGTGCTTGCACAGCTTGGTCATATTATAACCGGAGTGCTGAACTGACAACGTGGTATACAAACAGAACTATAACAATCGTAATAAACGAACAAAAAAACAGCAGATAACCCATGGATTAAATAAAAAGGCTGCTTCCATTGGCGAAGCAACGAAAAAGGAAGACCTTCTATGGCGTTCGTTTATAAAACAGCGGAGAGGCTGTGTGAAGTCAGCTTCACAAAAAACCAGATCCTTAAGAAATTGTTATTGGTATATTTTTCCTCAATTTAAAAAGGTTTTCTTTTCTTCTTAATAAAAATTTAAAAGCAGTACTTCGCCGGTGTGAAGCGCATGGATTTGAGCGACTGACGCATATAGACATATTCATGAGTGCAAGAAACAAAGCACTGTGTAAACCTAAAGTTTAAATTAAGTTCATAGATCTACAAAAGGTTGCCATTGATTTGAGACAAGATTGCTTTTCTCCTGTACAACTATACGTTGCATTCTTACCAGTAAGCTTGCACAGCTTGGTCATATTACAACCGGAGTGCTGAACTGACAACGTGGTATACAAACAGAACTATAACAATCGTAAAAAAAGAAAAAAAAAAAAAGTGAAGAACATTTGGATTTAATAAAAAGGCTCCTTCCTTGGCGAAGCAAGGAAAAAGGAGACCTTATATGGCGTTCGTTTATAAAACAGCGGAAAAGCTGTGTTAAGGCTGCTTCACAAAAAAAACAGATCCTTAACAAATTGTTATTGGTATATTTTCCCTCAATTTAAAAAGGTTTTCTTCTTAATAAAAATTTAAAAGCAGTACTTCGCGGGGATTTATATATATATATATATATATATATATATATATATATATATATATATATATATATATATACATACATACATACATACATACACATTATATATATATATATATATATATATATATATATATATATATACTGTATATATGTATGTATGTATGTATATCTATATATATATATATATATATATATATATATATATATATATATATGTAAGCTTATAAGTACTGCCTTACTTCTCTTTAAGAAAGGAAGGTGTAATGATACTTGATTTAAACGATTCCATGTCTTGGTGGGTTTGCGTAGCTTATTGTCAATATCTTTACACCTGTTTTTAAGACTTATTGACTGAAACGGGCTTTCACGAAAAAAGTTAGGGCTTTGCTACAGGATACACCCTCCACAAGTTAAGGAAGTAACAATAAAGGTATATATTTCTGTTTTATTTAAACCTTTTAAGTTTGTATGCATAGCCCCATTTGGCTGTTTTAGTTTTTTTTTTCTTTCTTCAGTAATATTTAATCTCCTTAAAGAAAAAGAACATATGCATTTTACTTTTTTTGTATCTCTTTGGTAATATTTTAGTGTAAAAGGATAACCAGTATATAAACCTTTTATGTTACTTTATAAAGTTATTTTACACAATGTTGAAAAATTAATAAGAAAGCTACATATTTTGGCAGCTACTGCTTTAATTTTCAATGAAATGAAAAAAGCTCTCCAAGAGAAAACCTCAATGAAGAAGAAACAGTTTGCACTATCTAAAAAGGAGAAACCCTCATTTATAAAGGTTTGCTGCAGATGACTTAACTGAAAATAAATGAATAGTTCCTATGTGTATAATACATATTTATCTATTTTACTTATGCCTTTATTCCAGCAACTTGCAACATCTGAGGTACAATATGTTACATTACTTTTGTTTTTTGCAGCACAGGCAGGTGAAGTGACTTCCTCAGGGTCACACAGTGGTGTCAGTACCAGGATTTGAACTGACAAGCTCCGGGTTTGCTGAAATATTACTGAAGAAAGAAAAAAAAACGAAAACGGGCAAATGGGGCTATGCATACAAATGTCCATCCATCCATTATCCAACCCGCTATATCCTAAATACAGGAGCCAATCCCTGCCAACACAGGGCACAAGGCAGGAAACAAACCCCGGGCAAGGTGCCAGCCCACCACAGGGCGCACACACCCACGCACACCCACACACCAGGGACAATTTAGAATCGCCAATGCACCTAACCTGCATGTCTTTGGACTGTGGGAGGAAACCGGAGTACCCGGAGGAAACCCAGACAGACACGGGGAGAACATTCAAACTCCATGCAGGGAAGTGAACTCGGGTCTCCTAACTGGCACCTTTCACTGCGCCACCATGCCGCCCGCATACAAACTTAAAAGGTTTAAATAAAACAGAAATATATACCTTTATTTTTACTTCCTTAACTTGTGGAGGGTGTATCCTGTAGCAAAGCCCTAAGTTTTTTCATGAAAGCCCCTTTCAGTCAATAAGCCGCTATTCAATTACACTTGCCTAACGCCTCTCCTAAGGGGACATACTGTGGGATCTAGGCATCAGTCAAAGCACCAATCACAGGCCCGATTAGAAAGCCGTCGTCTCCCTCCCATGTAACAATCACAGCCCGTGTTACAACGCACTATGTATGTATGTATATATGTATATATGAAGAGAATGGATGGATGGATGGATGTATATGTGTGTATATGTATGTGTATATATATATAAATATGTTGATATATATATATATATATATATATGTATATATATATATATATATATATATATATATATATATATGTGGATGTGTATATATATATATATATATATATATATATATATATATATATACAGTATATGTATATATGTATATATATGTATATGTAGATATGTGTATACAGTATATGTATATATGTATATGTATATATATGTTTACATAACCTCTTTAACACACTACTTCTCTGTTGCAAAGCGCGGGTATTTTGCTATATATTATATATATATATATATATATATATGAATGTATGTACAGTATGTATGTATATATGTATGTCTATATATATATATATATATATATATATATATATATATATGTGTGCATATGTATATATATATGTAGATATGTATATATTTATATGTATATATATGTACATATGTATATATATATATATATATATATATATATATATATATATGTAGATGTGTAAATCTGTATATGTATATATATGTATATGTGGATGTGTATATGTATGTATATATATTTATATGTAGATATGTGTATATGTAGATATGTATATATATGTATATGTATATATATGTTTACATACTGTAACCTCTTTAACACACTACTTCTCCGCTGCGAAGTGCGGGTATTTTGCTAGTTAATAATATAGTGAACAATTATTATAAAAGTAAAGTTGAGTAATCAAAATTTTGTACCTAATATTTGTATGCAAAATTTGGTTGACCTAAGTGAAACCGCACTCAAGTTATCGTGTTTACATACACACACACACGCACACACACACTCACACACAGACATAATTCCAAAAATTGGACTCAGGGAGGTGTAAAACATCAAGATTTCATCAAAACCTCGAAATCGAATTTTTGGAACAATTACAATACTTTCCCTACGAGAAAGTAAATCGGACTCAAGAAGGTCTAAAACATCAAGATTCATCAAAATCTCGAGGTTGAATTTTTGGACGATTACAATACTTTTCCTTTACTTCATATACGAGAAAGTGAAAAACAATAGCCTTTTCTACAAGGCCAAACTCTGACAGTGATGTATGCACATAAACTGAAATATTTTGCGCTGTCTCATTTGGTTTCTTTTGTACAGTATGTTCAGAAGTTTAATATGTATTCCACTACTTTCCCTACCAACATACTGAATCATTAAAGGAAACATCTTGAATGCAAGATGAATTGGTGCAAACCGCAAAAAGGATGTCTGCCATTCTTTCTATCACAGTTTTAACTGCCCACTGACTTCACTATTGCTTCTGTTTTTCTTGAAATGTACTTCATTAGAGGATTTGTACAGTGTGTTGATTTATAGCTGCTGTGATGTTTAACACAATTAAATGCTAAAGTTCCTTTAGCCGCTCGAATTAACTCCATCCACTTTGTATGAACAGAACCAAAAACTGTGGCTGGCATTACCTCTTGAGCCAGTAAACAGACTTTGAGCGCCCATATTATCTTATTCTCCGAATTTCATAATTTTTCAATGATTTCATCGTTCATGAAAATCCACCCGGATACTTATTTTTCTAGCAAAACAGAGGAGCTCTCTGGGTAAAAGAGGACATATGATAACCCTGCTTACAGAAATATCCAATTATTTAAATTATTTGAGTTCCAAGTCCTTATTTTGTTAAAAAATAAAATCCAAAGTTTTACCTCTCAATGATCTCTGTCATTTTGCCACCCTTCCTTCTTAAATGTCAGTGTCCAGCTCGGATATTTAGCAACTGACATACTCTCCCATATTCACAGACATACCTCCTCACAACTACACCTCTCCAATACCAGAGCCTCTAACAAGAGTTGGTCTAAACTGTCATTCTCTTTTCAATCCTATCTTGCTATTATTAAAATTAATTTTGTCCCATATTTTAACTTAACATTGTGAACATGAAGTACGAGTTAACATGTATGTCATTGAGCCTATCAAGACACAATGTACGAGATAACTCATGCCTCAGTATACACCTACTATAGAAGCAGCCAGCAGGCTGGCAATCTTTGCTCAGGCGTCTATGTTACCTGCTACAGTGCTGCCATCTAGTGGATAGCCATAGAATTTTGATTTTGGTGGCAACAGCTTACGCAAAACTATTGATCTAAATACCCAATCCTTAGTTAGACCATTGCCACCATAAGGTATAAAGCAACTAATGTTTTAAAAAGAGTAGATTTGTTGCAAGATTAATATTTTGATAATAATAACAGTGATTGAGATAGTGAAAATCAATTGATTTATATGTAAACTGTAGGTTCTGGTACTGATGCAGGTAGTTCCCAAAGTTGTTTCTTCATTACAAGGTGTCCGACTTGTCATGACTGTCAGGACAGCACCAAATGAACATTCTGCCACATTCTGAAGCAAACAGTCACCAACTACCAAATGTGTTGTGTGTGGCAACTCAAAGAAACGTTATATTTCTGGCATATGTGCTTCTAAGCCCGCAGAGCATGGTGCCTTGCTTCTAGGACTCTCACTCAAATGCAGACTTTTAGTCTTGTTGCTGATTAAAATAAAGTGATTAACAGTTTCTTTACATTTCTCATTAGACTTATGTACATTTTCAGAGATTTGAGTTATTGTTGATAATAAAACCGTTGTTTCTAATACATTTGTTTACATTTTTACTAGTTTTAATAAAGTTAATTATTTATAATAAATGCATACACCTATACTGCAATGCCCTATTAATAAATGGTCCTGCAATCAATGTGTTAGTTCCCTTTCCCCACTAAAAGTCAGAAGTAAGGTTGCTGTCTTATGATTTGTTAGAGAATATTAAGACACCACATCTGAAACGTTTTACTTTAAAATGCAACAGGAAGAGTGCTGGAGTGTCTCTTCCAGATATAGAACTGTACCCACTGGGTATTCAACCTGTGCTCATTCACTTCCTGCTTTTGCCTTGCATCCTATTCTCCTACACAGCTCCTCGGGGTATCTAGTTTTACTTTCCCACTATATTTAAAAGGCTTGTCATCAATTTCATTAAAATAAAACTCACCCAGCCTCTCTATAAGGCCTTTCTCATCATGTACTATTGATATATGGTGTCATATTAAGAATCTTAATATTCCATCCACAAGATGACATTCTTGAACTCTTATCCTTTGCACTTTTCAATTTGTGGCAGAATTTGAGGGCTGGCTTACTTAGCAATCTGTTCAACAGCTTTGCCCTGATGACTTTTCAGTCTTTATAACATTGCTTTAATCTTCACATTTCATCTTCTTTTTCTTCTAACTCTAGTCAGGGTTCAGGGTATGTGGCATCTCTTAATCTGACTCATTTCTATCTGACCCTCTTTACTTGCTGTTTCATTACTTTTCGTCTCAGAAAAAGCCTGTCTCCACTCTGTAAAATGTAAATCATTCTACAGACCTCTCTGCCTAATTTGACTCTGGTTCATTATCTTGTAATCCTCTCTGGGCACAATATGCAGTATTCATGAATACTAGATTTTGCTCATCACATTTCAACTATCAATTAACACAACCCAAAATCCTTTATAGAGTTTACCCCTGTCCCTTTGAAACCTAATTCTGATGAGTTTCCTCTGCTCAGTTTGTTCCCCTTGGTTTGCCTTACATGTTCTGGCTCTATCCAACTTCCCTGCTTTTCCCTTTGGGTATCAGTCTGTCACTTTCTATTTTTCAATGACCTTCTCCTTTTTGGACCTCTCTAAGCTCTCTCTCTCACTTCCCAACAGTATTAATTGTTTTTCCTTGGTACTTAAGAAGCCACATAATTTCTTTCATCCTCATAGAAAACCCCAAACCTCTGGTGCTATCAGAATTACTAGATGCTATAAAGTCACTTCAGAGTGGGAAAGTAGCAGGCCCTGATGGCTACCCTGTCAAATTTTATAAGAAATTCTCCACTCAGCTAGCTCCCCTCTTATTAGCAACATTTACAGAAGTTAGAGACAATCAAATTCTACCTCAAACTTTTCACCAAGCATTAATCACTGTCTTTCCTAAACAAAATAAGGACTTATTACATTGTGCATCATACAGACCAATTTCACTTCTAATAATGATGTCAAGATACTCTCCAAAGATACTAGCTAGAAGGAATGGAGAAAGTGCTGCCTTCAGTAATATCACAAGATCAAACTGGATTTATTAAAGGCCGACACTTAGCTTCCATTCTTCGACGCCTGTTTAATGTAATATACTCACCAGCAAAGTCAAACACCCCAGAGATATTATTATCATTGGATGCAGAAAAAGCATTTGATATGATTGAATGGAACTACCTTTTTACTACATTAGAGAAATTTGGGTTTGGCCTGAACATTTGTGCATGGATCAAACTACTGTATACGTGGTACCAGACAAGGATGCCCGTTTTCACCACTGCCATTTGCAATCACCATAGAACCACTGGCAGTTCATTGTCAAAATGCTTATCAGATAAAGGGGGTTATCAGAGAAGGACTTGAACAGAAAATTTCTCTATATGCAGATGATATGGTACTGTATATATCAGACCCACAAAATACTGTGCCTGCAGTCTTAACAGCACTTACAGAATTTCAAAAGATTTCTGGTCTCTGAATTAATTTGAATAAAAGTGTGCTCTTGCCAGTGAAGTCTCAAGCATACAATATTAGATTGGACACCTTCCCTTTTATCATTGCAGATCAGTTTAAATACCTAGGAGTAAATATCACAAGTAAACATAAAACTCTTTATCAACACAATTTCGCTGTCTGTAGGGAAAAAATTAAGCAAGACTTGCATAGATGGTCAACCCTTCATCTCACTCTATCTGGAAGAATTAAAATTGTCAAGATGAATATCCTTCCTAAGCTTCTCTTTTTATTTCAAAACATTCCAATATACATCAATAAATCATTTTTTAAGCAATTAGATTCAACCATAACCTCATTTATGTGGAACTTAAAACATCCACGTATTCAAAGAGCGACCCTACAAAGACCTAAGGCAGAAGGTGGCATGGCTCTACCCAACTTTCAGTTTTATTACTGGGCAGCAAACATACAAGCTATAAAAACCTGGACACCAATAGATGAACATACACAGGCTTGGTGCGTAACAGAAATAAAATCCTGCAGTACTTCTTTATATTCCCTGCTTTGTGCCCCTATTAATGCAGGTTATCGGCAATATACTAATAACCCAATTGTGCGTCACTCACTCAGAATATGGAACCAGTGTAGAAAGCATTTTAAGATGGAGAATCTTTTATCTGTGGTACCTCTGCATGAGAACCACCTTTTCAACCCTCGCAAACATATGCAGTTTTTAATATCTGGAAAACATTTGGGATTAAATTACTTAGAGATCTTTATATAGACAACATCTTTGCATCCTTTGAACAATTACATTCCAAATTTAACTTTCCAGCAACACATGTCTTTCACTATCTTCAAATTAGGAACTTTGTTAAACAGAACCTGCCTGATTTTCCTCTATCTCCCACCTTCCTCTAAGCTGGAAATAATATTCCTCAGTTTCGAAGACTCAGATGGCATTTCTGCAATATATAAAATTATTTTACAGGTCCTTCCCTTTCAAAGATCCAAGAGGACAATGGGAAAAGGATCTCTCACTCAACATATCAGAAAAGGAGGGGTGGAGTGGTGGCTCTAAGGCTAAGGATCTGTGCTGGTATCCAGAAGGTTGCTGGTTCAAATCCCTGTCACTGCCAAAAGAGATCCTACTCTGCTGGGCCCTTGAGCAAGACCCTTAACCTGTAATTGCTCCAGGGGCACTGCACTCTGACCCCAAGGGGTATGCGAAAACTAACAAATTCCTAATACAAGAAATTGTAAAAGGCAAAATAAAGAACAAACAAAAAAGGAGTGGAAGGTAGCAATGCAGAGAATTCACTCAAGCTCCATATGTGCAAAGCATACAATTATTCAACTCAAAATTATATATCGAGCACATCTGTCTCGCTTAAAACTGTCCAAAATGTTTCCAGGGCAAGATCTAACCTGTAAACGCTGCAATCAAGTTCCAGCCTCACAGAGTCACATGTTTTGGGCCTGCACCAAATTAACATCATTCTGGACAAAAATTTATAAGTGCCTTTCAGACAACCTTAGTGTCATAATCCCTTCTAACCCATTAACAGCTGTGTTTGGTGTTCTTCCAGATGGGCTTAAAGTGGTGAAGGAAAAACAAACTGTGATTGCCTTCACTACACTATTGGCATGCAGGCTTATTTTGCTAAACTGGAAGAATCCTAACTCTCCTCTTTTAAGTCATTGGGTAACTGATGTTTTATATTATTTGAATTTGGAACAAAATAAATTCTCACTTAAAGGATCTGTGCAGAACTTTTTTCAAAATCTGGCAGGATCTAATCAATATTTTTTTAGAATAAGCTCTTAAAGCACTGAGGAAGCAGATTCTCTTCCCAATTCTTTTTCTTCTCCATTTATCTTTATCTGCCTATTAAACTCATCAATTTATGTATTTTTACTAGCTTTAAAATTTTACTCCATTGGTCATGCTCTCTTAATCCCAGATTAATCAGGCATTCATTAAATCCACTGAGAATTGGACTGCCTCGGCAGGGATGACTGAAGCCTGTTATCTTGGTCCTGCTGACGCAGTCCTTATCACTCATCCAGTCTGTTTGGATGGTGTGATTAGTTTTCTGTTCCATACAGTTACTTTTACCAATGAATCAGATTAGTCCTAGGCTTCAGTTTGGTTATTTGGGAGGTTGCATATGAATTTGAGGGCTTTTGAGATAGGTGTCATGTGGGTTTCCTTTTTAATTATCTTGTTTTTATATTGCTCAATGTATGCCTTATGAATTATTGAAATAACATTTTTTCTTGCATTTGTGCACAAATTCCTCTATTATACCTATTAATGTTTTCAGCTTTAGCACAGCCTCTTGTTAAAAGTCACGCTGAGTTATATATTCAGACATAAATATAGACACTGTGAATTATGTTTTGTTTTTGAAACATTTATTGTGCACAAACTTATGAAGTATAATCATATGAATTTTAGTTTTATCAGATACTGGTCAAATATTATAAGATATATTCACTGTTTGAAATAATCTGATAATATAAAGGGTAATGTGTTATAGTTTATGGTGATTATATCTTCAGTGGTGTTCAGTTAGTTTTGCCGTTTTCAGATATGCAAGCTAATGTGCAATGATTTAACTGTGACAAGAGTGGCCTTTAGATCCTTTGATACAAAACTGAGATCCTTCAAGACTTCTTTGAGTATCTTTTAGTTGGCACAGGCAATTAATTTATTTGGCAAGATGGTGCTCTGTTTGTAGATGTTGACTTTTTTTCCAAATAATCAGATAAACCCATGTACTGCAGAATGAGTCAGTGATTGAATTTAAATTCTTTTGAAGCTGCCTTATCACAGAGGCATCAAAAGCAATTTAAAGGTTAACAAAGGTTAATGAAGCTATGACTCGACTAACGCTTTCCACACCAGGAAAAAGCTAATCTTTTTATTTTTGTATATTTCATAATTGTAAAATGAAAGCTTTAAAGTTGTTTATTGGATTAGATTAAGATTTATACAGGTAACATTCAGTGCAAAACTTTAGACACTTTTGGCCAAATTATATATCACAAACTAAAACAACGACATTTGTATGGAAATGATATTGTGCAGCTATGATTTATTTGATGAAGTAAAAAATGTAAAAAATAAAAAAGAGTAAATGTGGCATTTGGAAAAATTTTGGGCACCTGTTCAGTTGTAAAATCTCAGAACTTGCTGATGTTGATCAGGTTTGTATTAGCTGGTTAGGTGTTAGTCTGGTCATTAGGAATTGTCAGTTGATGACAGTTTCAAAGCCTATTAAATTATTCAACTCTTCAAACATTGATCGACAATCAACAGGCATGGGATCTTCCAAGCATCTGATAATTAAACTGACTGATGCTTAAAAAGCAGGAAGGCTATAAAAAGATATCAAAGTTTGTCCAGCTATCTATTTCAGCAGTCCAAAATATTAACAAGAAATGGCAGTACAGGGGAACTGTGGAGGTCAAGACTAAATCTAGAAGATCAAGAAGACCAATAAACTGACAGATCAACTCACATACTGTGCATGAAGGCAAAGCTAAATGCCCATATGACTGCAAGTAACCTGCAGGCTGGATTAGCTGAGAAAGGAGTGCCAGTGCAGTTCTCTACTGGGTAGTGTTTCTTACATGGACATCCCTTTTATAGAAGATCCATCAGAAGTTAACCATACCTGCAATCTCATCTAAAAAAAACAATGTATTAAGTATGCCAAACAACATCTGAATATGACAGTGACATCTTGGAGCCGAATTCTGTGAACAGATGAAATTAAAATGAAACTCTTTGGCCCAAAACACAAATGGTTAGTTTGGAAAGAAAAAAAGGAGTAGCTTTTGAAGAAAACAACACGCTGACAACTGTTGAATACAGTGACGGAAGTAATAAGCTTTTTGGTTGTATGGCAGCTAGTGGCCACATAAACATTGTGCAAGTTCAGGGAAGGATTGATTCCACTAAACATCAATAAATCCTTGAGGGCAATGTCAGACAGTCAGTCAGGAATTTGAAGTTGAACAAAGGATGGCTTCCACAATAAGACAGTGATCCAAAACACACTTCAAAAACCTACTATGTATATTATATATATACAGTGGAACCTCAGTTCACGACCATAATTCTAAACCGATTTGGTCGTGAACCGAAGCAATTTCCTCCATAGGATTGTATGTAAATACAATTAATCCATTCCAGACCGTACGAACTGTATGTAAATATTTTTTTAAAGATTTTTAAGCACAAATATAGTTAATTAAACTATAGAATGCACAGTGTAATAGTAAACTAATGTAAAAACATTGAATAAGACTGACACAAACACCCAGGATCCCTGCTCAGCTGCAAGCGCAGGCTCTCTCTCTCTCTCTCTCTCTCTCTCTCTCTCTCTCTCTCTCTCTCTCTCTCTCTCTCTCTCTCTCTCTCTCTCCCTCTCTCTCTCTCTCTTTCTCAGCAGCATGTGAGCCCCCCACGTAACATTGCAGCAGTTCGCGCTATAGCCTTACAATCCGATCACTGTATAAACACTTTTTAAATGAGTTTTAAGCACAGGGAGAAAAAAAAGGAATATTTGAATAAATCCGAACTTTGTTTAAAAGCCAACCAAGTTCACGCTAATAGCATTACAACCCGATACCTGTAAACACACTTTTTAAATGAGTTTTAAGCACAGGGAAAAAAAGGAACATTTGAACAAATCTGAACTTTATTTAAAAGCCAACGAAGAAAGTAACATTACAGGAGTTCAAGCTAATAGCATTGCAACCCGATCACTGTAAACACACTTTTTAAATGAGTTTTAAGCACAGGGGGAAAAAAGGAACATTTGAACAAATCCGAACTTTATTTAAAAGCCAATCAAGACAGTAACATTGCAGGAATTCACGCTAATAGCATTACAACCCGATCGCTGTAAACACTCTTTTTAAATGAGTTTTAAGCACAGGGAAAAAATTAACATTTGAAAAAAGGGAAAAGTAACATTGCAACACTTTTCATAATTAAGTCTCAATAATTCTCACCACTTTTCACTTGCTTAGAAGCCATGGTTAACTGCAAAAGCACACGAAATACTGTAGAGCACAAAGAGTTCACAGGTAAAGCACACACGTCTGACTGAGAACAATGAACAAGGAGAGGCTGAACACGTGCTTAAATACAGTAATCGGCACATACGAACCGGAAGGGAAACTGGCTTGTTCGTATACCGAGTGTGTGGTCATGAACCGAGGCAAAAGTTTGGCGAACTTTTTGGTCGTAAACCGCGTTGTACATGTACCGAGACGTTCGTGAACCGAGGTTCCACTATATATATATATATATACAGTGAAACCTTGGATTGCGAGTAACTTGGTTTGCGAGTGTTTTGCAAAACGAGGTAAAATTTTTAATAAATTTTAACTTGATAAACGAGCGAGGTCTGGCAATACAAGTAGTATGTATACGCTTTGTCCACCGAGTGTCACGTGGGGATTGTGGGTAATCGTCTCCCATGCTCATTCTCAGTCGATGTGCCTCACTCACATAGTTAACATCCTATGAGCGTTTACTACTGTTTACAATAGCATGGTGACCACGTGTGTGTGTGCTGTAACATGCGAGTTCCTGTCATGCACCCAAAAACACGAGGCTGAGTCTCAGTACTTTAGCAAAATCAGCTTTATTCAGCAAGAAACAGGAACAGCACAGTTATTTATTGTAGCGGGATCTACCGCTCTCCTATACAGAGACACAGCAATCAGGCAGGGTCGTGACCAGGTAAGTGGCTACGTAATACTGTGCCCTGCATTTATAATGTTACTTGCATCACCCATCGACGGAAGGCGCTTATAGCTTGACCGCGATCTTTTCTGATTCACTTTTACGGCAAACTGCTACAGCACTGGGAGCCTGCAGTTGCTTGCTTCGGGATGCTCTTCCGCGTGTTGTCCCATTGGGGGGGAATCCCAAAAGAATTTAGAAACCTTACAGTGCTTAAAGCTTTTTTTTTAATTTTGTGTCCAAGTGTAGTGACTCTTCAGGCAAAAGCAACTGTCATTTGATAGGTTTCCTTGTTAAAGGAAACAGCAGCAAGGTATGTCAGCATCAGGCATGTCATCTCGTAGCACCATTTCTCATTCTCTGTCTCATTTTCGAAGTTGGTCAGTGTAAGTTTACACATCCGCACATTTTGTGCCGATTCGGAGTTTTTTTTTCTTCCCTGTCAGCGTGCAACCGCTGCACACACACATGATCCACCCGGCTGAATTGGTTGTGCTTTTCTGTCTAAAGAGGTACAGTGGTACTCCTGCAGCTACAGTGAGGCTGTGAAAAAGAAAAAAAGGGGGAGAAGAAAATTTCCATGAGAGCAGTCTGACATGACGTGTCTCAATTCAGCCTGTGGCAGAAAAATCTTTATTGTGCACAGGGGTCTCCAGATGAAACGTCCCATGCCGATTCTTCTTCTGCTTCTGCCGCATCTGCGTCCTTGTCCTTTCTGTTTGCTCAAAGATAACGCACCCAAAATGGAAGGGCACATAGCATGGGCTCTGGTAGCAACTCCACGCCTATTGGCCAAATTGCTTAATGACCTAATCATAGGAACGGAACTCAGTTGTTAAGTGAGGAGTGTCTGTACTTTGGCCTTGGATGTTGCAATATTTGCATGGGACTATTTCTACAGCAAGGTGACCATCCGTCCCCGTTTTCCAGGGACAGTCCCCTTTTTCGGACAACTGTCCCCGCTCAGAAACATGTCATCGTTTTGTCCCCGGTTTAAGATTTCGTCCCTGGTTTCAGCAGGTTCACTTTTTTGAATGTATCTCATCACCACGATAATTTGAACTCAGCGTGCGTGCATGGTGTTTTGATGGAGATTATGCTTTACCGCATCCTGCAACTTTGGCGAGAAATCACGTGATAAGCTTTCGCTTTGTAGTCTACGCTCCACTATTACCCCCCATCAACACCACCCCCATGTCCCCGGATTGGCCCAAAAAATTCTGGTCACCTTATTATACAGTATGTTGTGTTTGTGACTGCTAATTAGTGTCCTGAAACCTAAAAGCTGAAATAATTTTAGAAAACATTCTTTAAACCAGAATAGCAGTACTTTATTGCATAAAACCTGGTAAGCAAGAAGGTTTGTCCTTAGGTAAAAACTGTGCCCAAAACGCAGTTTAATGAGCCTCTTGGCACAGGCACAGTTACTTCCGCTATGAATAACATGCTGAATTGTCCTTCTCTCATTCTCTTCATTTATTTCCCCTGTCACACATAGGAGACAGTTTATGGGCTCAAATAACTGTGATTCCCAGCCAGAGTGGGGTTGTGCTGTAATCCTTTGTCTCTTTCTCCCTCTGCAGACCAGCAAACTGACTCCTCCACCTCTGAAATCACTTCTGGTTTCCACTCTGCTGAACACGCCCCTTCTAGTCTACCAGCCATATAAATCTTCCACCCTTTGTTGTTCTTCAGTTCAATTTTGAGCTCCTGTCTGTAAAGTGTTATTTTTTTATTGCTGGAACCAAGTATATGGGGCAACCACGTTGGTATCCCCAACTCTTTTTCCGTGTTTTGTGTCTCTTATTCACTCCCCCTGAAAATGGAGTATGGACAGTTTCCCAGTCTCCATCCTGAATATTCTATATTCCCATTTTCCATCATATTCAGGACTGTGTACTTTTAGCTTTTTTTCTAGTAGTTGTCAAAATGAAAAAATCTATCAATCGGCTGGGATTGGCTCCAGCAGACCCCAGTGACCCTGTGTTCGGATTCAGCAGGTTGGAAAATGGATGGATGGATGGATGGAATCTAGTCCATTAGGTAGAGTGCCTCCATTGAACCTTTGTCCACCGTCCACTTAATTCCAAGATCAAACAGCATACAACCTGAAGAATCTTTTATGCACTGACAAAGAATTACTCCCAGGACTGTCCTGGAAATAGTTTTTGTAGATAAGACTGAACCTTAGTACCACCAATAGCTGTCCAAGGTGTGACTGCAACTCCAGAACACAGCTTTCTTCCTTCAAGGTCCAAATGTCCCTTAACATATTTACCCATTTTAATCTGAAGCAGGATTCTACACACAATACAAAAGCCACCTTGCTGATACCTAATGTACTCCGTAGTTACTTTATATATTAAATACACTCCTCACTCTGTCCTTCCATTATTCTAGCACCTCTGTGTAGTAACCAATGAACTATATATGCACTGCTGTGCAAATTATTACTGCAAGTGTAGTCTTTAGGTGGGCAGTTTACAACTGGAATCCTGGCCTGAAGCCCTTAAGAATACCTGCAAAAAAGAGATCCTACTCTGCTGGGCCCTTGAGCAAGACCCTTAACCTGTAATTGCTCCAGGGGCGCTGTACAATGGCTGACCCTGCGCTCTGACCCCAAGGGGTATGCGAAAACTAACAAATTTCTAATACGAGTAATCGTATAAGACGAAATAAAGAACAAAAAAAAAAAAAAAAAAAAAACCCAATCATGACTGAGGTTCTTATTTATGTTGGTATAGCCCCCATAGCGCCTGCTATCTCAAGTACCATCACTCTTTGATTTTCCATAATGATTTTTCCATGGTGACACCATTATTTCTATCATCAAATGCTAAAGGCTGGCCAGACCCCTAATTATCATTAGTCATGTTTTAGAAATGTCATGCCACAATGGAATTTTGCAGTCTATCTCTTTACTGGAACATTTAAATAGGAGTGATCTATTTGTTGACTAGACATTAATGAATATCTGATTTGGCACTCTATTAAATGTTAGCAAAAGAATTGATTTTGTGGTTTTAAGCATCCATGTTGGCTTGACTCTGAAACAAGAAACATACCACTTTAAACCACAACTGCTAGAAAGTGGTAAATCATTTGTTCTAGGTTAAGTGCAGTAGTCTTTTATTAACCCAGAGGGGAATTTGTTTAAAGCTGGAAAGTACAAAACATAGGGCATTGTTACACAGAGAGAAGAAAATGAGCCAATAGACAACATATGGCAATTATTGATATCATGATTACACACACCCTTTAAATTTATTCAAATAAGACTAATGATCAGTACATTCTGATAGCTCAGAATACTACAGTGAATATTTTAGTAGACTGGGGATAATCTATGGCCACTTCCAATATTTAGCATTGTAGAATATCCTTTTGGGTTCAGAGGAGTTAAAACATTTTGATCGCCCCTTGTACACATTTATACTTGAACACTAGAAATAATTAGAAATTACACCACTATTAAAGAATTATACAAATTCAGCCAATTTTGAAAAAGAAAAACACTGCTGATGTATTAAATGAATGATTACATACACAGGGCTATGTAACAAATAGCATACAAGTCAGTAAGCAACATGTCCACCATTAGCTAAATGACAAGCTTAAAGAATATGTAGCATTAAGTTAATAAGTACTGTATTTGGATAATTTCTTGTCATTTCATGTTCTTTTGATCTTTCTGCTACACTGAACCATAGGTAAAGGTAGATGAGGAGCAGAATCCAAGCTTATTCCTATAATTTCCCATACCTGTAAAAAGTCCTTTTGCCTGGCCTTCTGAGGGCCCAACCCTAATGTCCAAACAAAGAGGAAATTTATCAAAGAAGACAAACTGATGACACTGTGCATCCTTTTAAACACCAGAGATGTCTTTGCTCACCGTGCTGAATTGTCAGAGAGAGACATTGGGACTATAGAGTGCATGTCCGCGTCATGAAGTTGACAGCAATGTTAAAGCTGCTTTTTACATTTTATACAGTGATCTTACCAGACTTATCCTTCTGGATGATCCTGTGTTTGAATGCATGTCCATTCACCCATCCACTGATGCCACACACATTATAAAATGATTCATTTTGCAGTGTCTTGGATTGGTGAATCATGCAATGATGCCAATTAACTTATCCCCTCAAACTAAATGTGACAGATGTTGTCCACCATTAGGCATCTTTTGATCTTTTCAAATAAAGGTGTGCAATATTTCTTACTAAGCCAAACAACATTTGTGTCTCACAAGGACAAGTCTTCTACATTAACTCATGCCACTTCTTTGCCAACTCTTAATGTGTTATAATGATCCTTTGGTAATTATAACAAAGGTCTTACGTCCTGAACACTTTTGAGTGTATCTTATGGATTTTGGCCTGCTGATCACAAAAATTCCCCTGTAATTTCTTCTATCATGTACCATTTTATTGCAATTGCCTATTTTTGTTATTTCCTCTCATAAGTATACATATAAACAGTACAACAACTATAACTGGTACAGCTGTGGTGATCTAATAGTAGTTGCCCTGCTGCTAGCTGTGCAACTCAGACAGACCAAGTACTATTGTTTCATTTGTGAAATGGGACAGCCCTGTTAAAGACTCTTGTTACATTAAGAAGAAATGGACAATTTGTAAGCATTTGGTTCAGGGCAGAAAAGTGTGGCAGATAAATCACTTGTAGACACAAGAAAGATCAAAATGTTTGTGCCTCGTCTTCATATAAACCTTGGACTGATGAAAAATGTTGTGAAAGCAATCCACCCAGAACTTGAAGAATTTCAAAATCTGAGACAGATGTTTCCACAAGTAACTGATGCCAAGATTAAGAAAGGCATTTTAGTTGGTCCACAAATCAGACACATCAAGCAGTTCAATGGTCTGCTAGTTTTCTTGGCTACCACAGAGCACCAAACTGTGTCCAGCTGGCTGACAACATCCTTCAAGCCTACAAAACCATGAATTGCAACATGTTGCTGAAGATTTATTTTCTGCATTCACACTTGGACTTCTTCCCAGTTTCCCTGTTTGGTTCAGTCTGTGACAAACATGGTGAAAGGATTCACCAGTCCATTATAAAAGATGGAAAAGGGGTATCACGGTAACTATTGTTGAACACTTGTATTACCGTGGAATTTTAATATAGCTGCTTTATAGTGACCCACATGTACAGTCTTATCTGCAGGTGGAGAGCTGCTTTAAGCCAAGAGACTTACTAGCTCAGCAAAAGCAGACAAATGGTTAAGCTACACCTGTGACAATTACCAAAGCAGGTGCCCACTCACCACACTGCTACCTTTTCCTCAGCTCCTAACCCTGTAGTAATATGGTAATCATCTACACCAGGTGCTCTCATGACTATACCTTAATTATTATAAAGATTCCTGCGTTCGTTATTTTGGTTTGCCTACACTACAGTTACTGTTAACTGTATTGTTTGTGTGAGTGTTAGGTATCTGCTTTACAGCACCCCACATGTACATTCTTACCTGAGCATGGACAGCTGCCTCAAGCAAAGTGACTTACTAGCTCTGCACAAGCAGACCAAATGGTTGTCTTCAGACCTGTGCCAGTCACCAAAGTAGATGCCCACTCACCGCAGTGGGAATATGACAATCACCCACACCATATACACAATATACCTTGACCCAATCAAACAGTATACAATTAATATTATTATAAAGAAACACAGTAAAACCAATGCTAGCAAAAGTAGGAAATATATTTGAAAAGAGACTTTAAAGGTAAAGAAATGTATTTGAAAAAGAGTCTTTTTGAAAATACCTGTGCAGAAAATTAAGGTGATGGAAGATGAGTTTTTTCTAGTCTGGGTGCAGAGTTGCTTTAGATTGGTGTTATCTCTACTGAGGTCTTTGTCAATTTGTTTGGGCTCTTCTTCTTCTTCTCAGCTGTCCTTGCTTTTCTCCCTCCAGCTCTGATTTGTCTGCCTGCTGTCTTTCCATCCTGTTCTGCCCAACATACACCCAAATTTAAAGGCCCAACTTTATGTCGAATTAACAATGATTAAAGAATAATCAATCAGTATTTGCCTTTCTAAGGCTGGTTCTCCATTCTGATCTTAATCACCCCAGGTCTAATAAATTAACAATTTGATTTTGATTAAGAGTGATCAAAAAGAAGCAAGGTTCAAGTCAGTAAATATATAGAATTTAAAATCAATCTATAGTGGTTGTTTAAAAGTATACACAGAGTGTGTTTAACATGTTATAAAAGTCCAGAGTTAAAAAGACCAAGGAGACTTTGATCAAATGAAGTTAAAATGTGCAGGTTTTCTAACTGTTGCTATTTACTCAAGTGTCCTTATTGCTTGCAGGTTAATCAGTGTTAGCTCACAAAGTTCACATTCTGAGCTCTTTTTTCAGTCCATTTTATTATTTCATGTAATGATTAAAGGACAGTTCAGTATTGTGAGTTTTGAACATTAATTTTTATACCAATTCAACACTCAGATGCTGAGTACAAATCTCATCTGAGATATGTACTACCCTCCAGAACAAGAGAGGTTGCTGGCGCTAATCACACCATCTCCATTTCCCTAAACAGCACTGAGATGATGCCCAGTGAGGGAGGACAACTGACCCCAACCTTTCAGTTCTCTAGGCCAGGGGTCCCCAACCCCCAGTCCGCGGCCCACTTCCGGGCCGCAGCTGTCTGATAGCCGGGCCGCGAGAGAATTGCAGGCAATGGAGACTCACTCAGACTTTTCAGAACGCTTGGCGGGCAGGGCTTTGCAGCGGCGCAGAGAGAGGAGAGAGACTGAGGTGAGAGAGTATTACAACAAAGTATTTTTATGGTCCTGACAGTTTCCCCATATGACACGAGTCTATAGAAATCGCGTTACTACGAAGTACATTCAGCAGATACTTTGATTACAACGAAGTGACTTTGAAATGCTTGAATGAATCATCCACAGAGCAGTTAGATCTGTGGTCACAGCTCAGTTGTGCACGTTTGCACAAAGATCCCCAAACAGAAACATTGTAAAAAAATCTCTTTCTTCGAACTTTGCTCGTAGTTTTTTTTTTTTTTTGTTGCTGTTTTTGTTTTCTGTGGTTTTCTGTAATATCTTTTGCTTATTGCTCATCAACATTTGAAAAACATCCATTGGAATTTAACTCATTGTCACCCTCCTATAGAAATGGCAGACGCGAGAAAAAGATAGCAGTGTTAATGTTTGTGATGTGCAATCTGTTGGAATGGCAAATGCAAAGCATATGTCTTTGTTATATGCAAAAAAAGAAGAAAATCTCGGGTTGCAAACGTATGTGAACTGCTTAATAACTTAATAATAATAGAAATGTACTTTAATGATGTAATGTAATGATTTAATAGTTATTTTGGATATTACAATATGTTCTGGTTTAGCTTCTTACAATCCTAAACCATGATGGAGTGCATTATAAAAATTTTGATGGAATAAAATAAAGCAAAAACTCATTGGTGAAAACCTTTCAAGTGAATATGCTGTACTGTATGTAAAGTGATGACAGCAAATAAAAGCTTCCAGCAGTTATCTGTTTCTTGCATCTTTTTTATCCTTACATAAAAAGTCAGTTCTCTGGATGCATTTGCTGTCTTGTTTGAATGGTCTGCTTCCAGTTTTGGTGTAACTTTTCTATTAGGTTGACATCTTGCCTTTCTGAAACATTGAATTTCTTTCCTTCTATCCATACTTTGTAAACTTCTTCACATTTTTCTTACTATCACTGTGGCACAACTGTATAATGCTTATCACTCCTACCCCAAGGATCATGTGTCCAAGGTTTAAAGTCCACCCCTGA
The DNA here is from genome assembly GCF_900747795.2 of Erpetoichthys calabaricus. NCBI lineage: Eukaryota > Metazoa > Chordata > Cladistia > Polypteriformes > Polypteridae > Erpetoichthys > Erpetoichthys calabaricus. The sequence goes on from NC_041396.2 coordinate 250,318,874, forward strand.
TCACAGGTTCCATCCAAGTTTCTGTGTTATTATTGAAGAAATCATTTAATAGTGATTGGTGAAATCTATGGGTTTGGGCCTGTTGAGATTCTGGACATAAAGTATTGGGTAAGGTTTCTTGAAACTTTGGTGGGTAATTTAAAAGGTAGAGACCACCTTAATTTTGTTCTCCATTTCTGTTATTGGTCTTACACTCAGTGTTGGCTCCAACACATTTCTTACCCAAATTGATTATATGAGTGCAGTTCACAATTAATTAGCTTTGAGAGTAAAGCCATCTAGACATTGTTCTGTCAAAACACTAATAGTTTTTTAATGGGAAGGCCCATTAATGCTGAATGATATATACAGGTTCTGGAGCAACAAATGCTGACTTCATTTTAGGGAAAGGTCTTGCTTATTTAGCAAAACAATGGCAGACTGCATTCTGCATGTAATACAACAGCATGAGTCCGTACTAAAAGAGTGCTAAGCTGGCCTTCCTGCAGTCTTGACCGGTCATCCATAGAAAATATTTGGTGCATTGTGAAATGAAAAATACAACAAAGGAGATTTTGAACTGTTGACCAGATTAAATCTTATATCACATTATAACATTTCACTTTCAAAACTACAGCAACTGGTATCCTCAGTTTCCAAACATTTACAGAGTGTTGTTAAAAGAAGAGGTGATGCAGAACAGTGGTCAATATACTCCGTCACAATTTTTTTGAAAACAATAAAATTTCTCAGTTTCAACATTTGATATGTTGTCTTCATATCCATTTTCAATTAAATATAGGGTTTACATTATTTGAAAATAATCACATTCTGTTTTTACTTACATTTTACAGAACACCCCAACTTCTTTGGAAATGGAGTTGTATAATCTCTATATTTAAAAAATCCAATGTATGACTGTCCGCTTGTCATGAGAGAACTACTTAATGGATTTTGATCAGTTTTCTTCTACAATTTTCTTTAACATTCTGGCTGATTTTGCAACCTCTCTCATCACACTAAGTATTATAGTTCGCTTGCAGCATCGATTTTTTTGTGTGAATCTGAGAGACACTCAGAGGAAGGCCAAGGGGAGAGGGGCGGGACCCTCCTCACTCACACGCCAGCCTTGGGGCATTCTTTACCTCCGCTTAGCTAGCGAGTTTGAGAACTACTTAACGGATTTAGATATGGTTTTTTCTATTATTAGCTTGAACATTCCAGTTCATTTTGCGACTTCTCTCATCGCGCTAAGGATCATAGTTCGCTTGCAGGAGCGATATATCCATGCTAATCCAAGACAGAGACGGCGGGCCGAGAACAGGGGGAAGTGTGATGTCAGGAGTAGGGAACCAGGTGGGGCCCTCCTCACTGTCCTTTTTCAATACTACACAGGCAGAGCCATGGGGGATGGCTAGTATAGTATAATACAAAGTTAACTGACTCATTCACTCAGTCACACACTCACTCAGTCATAAAAACATTATTTCTCATTTAGGTAGAGAGCTGAAATTTTAGCAGAATGGTACATCCAGGTCAGCAAGTATCCACTAAGCAAGGTTATATTGATATTTCAATATTTTCAGGTAAAAGCCATCCCTGCCATAGAAAAATGAAATACCTCCAAATATCAAAAATATTTTGACGGAATGGTTTGAAAAATTATTAACTTTTTTTATTTGTTGATATTTATCAATATTATGCTAACTTACATGCTTTGCTCTGTGATGTGAGAATACTTTACGCAAACAAAGGATACAAGCAGGAAACAATTGATGGACCATGCAAATACAACCATAACCAATAGGCTGACCGAAGACAGGTCGATGCCCTGGACAAGAAAAAAAGACATGTGCATTTTATCACATTGTGAAATGAAAAGAGAAAGTTTGGTAAAGCTCAATGGTTAGCAAGTGCTGTTTTTTGCTGTTGACCACTGGCACTCTTAGGTACATAGCGGCTCTCATCTTGATTATACGTTCTGCTCAATTAGCTTCCAACCCCCCTGCCGGGTTGCTGAAAACTACAAGAGGGGCCAATACACCTCTTTCTTAAATTCCACAAAACCCAAGCGCAGGTCTTAGATATTGGTGTTTGAATTTCCAAATGGGGAAAAAATTGAAATTGTGCTGCAATTCTAAAAGCTACTGCTTCACACTCTTCACCATTTATGTTAACACATCTGTGTAATACAGAGGTTATCTGTATTTATGTGTAGCTACTTCAAGTATTACTTTGTATATACATTCACAGCTGTGCGGTTTAATGGGGAACTACATACAACTTGCAAAAAACACGAAAAGAAATGCTGTACATAAATTAACCATGTAAACAATCATACATATCTCAAAAATCATAAACATCTGAATATCGATTAAGCCAGTGAAAAGTATTTACTGTATATTATGACATTAAATCTTGTTTTCCTTATTTTAAGAATTATTGACATATCAAAATACTTTACAATTACTTGTCAAGTAAATTTTGTTTATCCTCTTTGCAGATTTTTGTCTAGTTTTTGCATATGCATTTTTGCACTGTGTAAACCTATGCTAAAATCATTATGTGTAAAGCAGGAACTAATAACAGACACGGTGAAAGTTTTTTTTAGAAAATGGGCAGAATTTGCAAATTTCAGTACAGTAGTGGTGTGCTAGAAATGAATCACTAACACTTCCCAAAACAGCTGTCTCAGTAATATTCAGATGAATACATATAGTAACTTTAGTGGTCAGAAACTACAAGGTTGTTACTTCCTGTATGTGTCTACTTGTTTTCATTTGTTGTAAAAGGAAGATCTGAAATTACAGATTCTGATGGCATAGCCTTTCAAATCAATGTACAACAAAAAAAAAATGTCAAGATTTACATGTTGGGTTTTTGAGAGACGGTTTCTTAAACCTCTCTTCCAATTAGCTCTTTACAAGGACTTACCTGAGTGATATTTTGTTGTGGAGTAATAAATATGATCATAATGACATTCTTTGAGTTTAGACTTGTTTCAGATTTTAAAACAGTGTATGTCTCAGAGAAACATAGCAGCCCCATAAATAAATGAGGCAGCAGACCCAGATGATAGTCACAGGATGAACTTGTAGAAGACTCATTCTTCTTAAATAATATTTCTCCAGCTTAAGAAGCAATTGTTCTTTTATAAAGCACATTTTTCTGTTATTGGGTTGGTTATCTTGTGCTTTACATATGCACTGGATTTGCCTAAATACTTAATACAGAGGTTTGTTTCTGGACTGTACAATGTATCTGCATGTTGACTGGTGTGTACTGAAATGTTTCATAGTCATTATACGTAAATGAACTTAATTGATTAAAGGAGGCTTTCTGTTAGATTTCTTCTGCCTGCCATGCTGCATTAACAATAGCATGTTGGACTCCATCGGTTGGTGTAAATAATGGATGTACATGTTTGAATATCATTTACGGTGAAGGCTCAAGACTCTTCTTTAATTGCTGAGTATATTCTGCAACAGAAAAAACAAAAGAAAATGATTGCAGGCTTAATTCTTGTTTTTGGATCCACTGTGGCTGATGATGACATATTTATTTTTGTGCAGTTTAATGTCATCAGAGCATTTTGCCAAAGGAGAACTCCACAAGTAAACTGAGTAAACTGAGGTTTGTAAGAAACCAGGTTTCTGCTTTAACCAGGTTACTCATCATATCCTGGTTTTGTGGGTGCATGCAAAGGCACTACTTGTATGTAAAGCATTTTTAAATTTTTAATTTTTAAATTTTTAAATTTAAGTTTTTCCAGTGAGAGTTGGACTCCACCAGGGCTGCCCTTTGTCACCGATTCTGTTCATAACTTTTATGGACAGAATTTCTAGGCGCAGCCAGGGTGTTGAGGGGGTCCGGTTTGGTGAGCTCAGAATTGGGTCACTGCTTTTTGCAGATGATGTTGTCCTGTTTGCTTCATCAGGTCGTGATCTTCAGCTCTCTCTCGATCGGTTCGCAGCCGAGTGTGAAGTGACTGGGATGAGAATCAGCACCTCCAAATCTGATACCATGGTCCTCAGCCGGAAAAGGGTGGAGTGCCCTCTCAGGGTTGGTAGCGAGATCCTGCCCCAAGTGGAGGAGTTCAAGTATCTAGGGGGTCTTGTTAACGAGTGAGGGAAGAATGGAGCGTGAGATCCACAGGCGGATCGGTGCGGCATCCGCAGTGATGCGGGCTCTGCATCGGTTTGTCGTGGTGAAAAAGGAGCTGAGCCGCAAAGCGAAGCTCTCAATTTACCAGTCGATCTATGTTCCTACCCTCACCTATGGTCATGAGCTATGGGTAGTGACCGAAAGAACAAGATCGCGAATACAAGCGGCTGAAATGAGTTTTCTCCGCAGGGTGTCTGGGCTCTCCCTTAAAGATAGGGTGAGAAGCTCAGTCATCCGGGAGGGGCTCAGAGTAGAGCCGCTGCTCCTCCGCATCGAGAGGAGTCAGATGAGGTGGCTCGGGCATCTGATCAGGATGCCTCCTGGACGCCTCCCTGGTGAGGTGTTCCGGGCACGTCCAACCGGGAGGAGGCCCCGGGGAAGACCCAGGACACGCTGGAGGGACTATGTCTCCTGGCTGGCCTGGGAACGCCTCGGGATTCTCCCGGAAGAGCTGAAAGAAGTGGCTGGGGAGAGGGAAGTCTGGGCATCTCTGCTCATGCTGCTGCCCCCGCGACCCGACCTCGGATAAGCGGGAGACAATGGATGAATGGCATTTTTAAATCTGCTCCACTGTTGCTTGACATTTCAAAGCTTATAATTGTTTTTTTAAATACTGGTAAAATTTGCACTACTAAATATAAATTTAAGAGTTTTAGGTTTTGAATATGCACTCTGCTAAAACACTAAAATGTATTATATTATGTTCGGTAGATTATAATGGTTTAGTCTCCTGAATTCTATCCTAATTATTATAAAATGCTAAATCTAGACAGGCTTCTCTCATCATTGGTACTTTAACAAGCTGTATTATAAAACAATCACTGATTATGTGTAAAAAGGTTCTTGGGCACTGCTATTTGTAAGGTTATCTCAGTGAATATTTGGATAATTATCCTCCCTTACTATGCTGTACCCCATTAATCTTGAAAAAGTGAACCAAAGCAGTTATACTGACATCAACAAATATCATATTGTACCAGCAGATTAGTACAAGCATGCTGTTCTTTGTCTCCTTTTCCTGAATCAAATTCATAAACCTTTTGCAAACTAACATTAACAGAAGTTATTGGTGATAAGCCTGCTTGGTAGAGTCTGAAAGGCTTACCATTACTGAAATAACCAAAGTCAGGGTACTCAGTCTCAACTGACACATTTAGTGGTTTCTGCAGGCACAGACACAAAAGTGAATTTGATTAAAAAAATAAGAAAATTTGTGTTTGTTTTGCATTGTTTTGGTCCATCATTTTTCGGTTATCTCCTTCAGCAACTTTCTATTGTCCAAGTTATAAATTAAAGTGCAAATCATAGTGACATAAAAATTACTGATCATATTTCTTGCATACAACAGTATGCCTCTGGAATATGTAAGGAAATTATGAATGAAACCCTTGCAGACATCAGCAGAACATGCAAACTTCCTTTAGCTGCATTCTGTCCTAAATGTGTAATTAAATCAGAGCTGCTAATGGACCTGCTCATATCGTAAAAATATCAGTTTGCTTGAACTATAATGAGGACAATCATCTTGACCCACTGTTAGTAACCTTTCCTTATTTTCATTTTTAGTACAAATCCCGCCACAGCATTTGGCTCTTCTTGTTCTGGGAAAGGAGGTGTCATAGCAGTTTTCAGCCAGCAACGTTAATAGTAAGCGACACCAAATTCACCATCAGATAATTCATTCACAGACATTCTCAGGCAGTGTGTTGTAGTTGCTGAAACCTTAAACCTTAAATCAAAAGGCCCCTGGTTCATTTCAAGCCTCTAAATGACAGTGTGACTTTGAGCAAGTCAGCTTTCTTTTCTGTGCTTTAAATGTAAAAGGTTTCATATATACCACATAAAGCTGTAATTTAAAAATTTTGATTGCAATATTTCCCCTACATTTTATATACAGGTTTGATAGATATGGTTACTTTTGGAGAGCAAAATCATCTGGAGCAATCGTGCTCAAATCAATAGCCTCCTACTACCTTAAAGTGCTAATAACTGTGTGATTGGTCTTTGAATCATCATGTGAACAGGAACTGTGCCAACCTGGCACAGAAAAACAAGAATCAGTCTGAAAATGTTAATATCGTGCCCAGCAATACCTAAACCATGCAGTGGATTCTGATAGTATTCAGACCCCTTCACTTTCTGCACACTTTATGATGTAGCAGATTTACTTTTAAATGGATACATTTGCCATTCTTACGTATCAATCTACACTCAGTAACTCATAATCACAAAGACAACACATGTTTTCAGAAAGGTTCTCAAATTTATTAAAAATCAAAAAGCTAAATATCTCATTCATTTAAGTATTGAGACTCTTTGCTGTGGTACTCCAAATAGTTTTCAGTTGTATCCTGTTTCCTTTCATTATCCTTGATATGTTGGATTCCACTTGTGGCAAATTGAATTGATTGGGCATCATTTAAAAAGGCACACACCTGTGTATATAAGGTTCTACAATGCAAACTCTAAGTCAAGACAAAAACCCAGAGCCAAGAAGTCCAAGGAATTCTCTGTAGACTTCTGCAATCAAATTGTGGTGAGGCCTAGGCCAGAGCAAGGGTATGAAACCATTTCTAAAGCTTTGAGTGCTCAAAGGAGCTCACTGGCCTCAATAGCTGTGAAATGGAAGCTGGGAACCACCAGAACTCTTCCTCAAATTGGCCACCTGGCTAAACTGAGTAGCTGGGCAAGAAGTATCTTGGTCTGGGAGGTGGGATGGTCACGCTAACAAAGTTTCAGAAGTCTTCTGCTGAAATGGGAGAAGGACAGCACTCAGCAGCACTCCATCAATCAGGTGTTTATAGCAGAATGGCTAGACAGAAGCCACTTTGAGTAAAAGGCATATGCCGGCATTGAAAGGACTCTGAGAGCATGAATAAATAGATTCTGTGGTCTTATAAGACAAAAACTGAGCTCTCAGTGCAGAACATGAGGCACTAAGTCTAGAGAAAACCAGGTATTGCTTATTGCATACCTAATACAATCTTCATGGTGAAAGATCATGGTTGTAGCATCATGCTGTTGTGGTGCTTCTCAGTGGCAGGGACACTGAGACTGCTCAGAACTGAAGGAAGTATGAATGCGGCCAAATGCAGAAAGGTCCTTGAAGAAAATCATGCTGCAGAGTGCATGTGACCTCAGACTGGTGTGACTGTTCACTGTTCAGTTCAACAATGACCCCAAGCATACAGCCAAGACCACGCTGGAGTGGCTTAAGGATAAGTCTCTTAATGTCCTTGAGTGGACCAGACTTTACAGTTTACAGATGCTTACCATCCAATCTAATGGAGCTTAAGAGGATCTGCCAGTAAGAATGGGATAAACTGCCCTAATCCAGGTGTGTGTAAAGTTTGTAGAGACTGTCACAAACTAAAAAATATATGATGCAGCTGTAGATCATGCTGTATGCAAGTGTCAAGCAGACATGTAATAATATTAATAATATTGTATATACACTGGAATGTACCATAATATATGACAAGACACTCAGGGGGACAAGTCACCTGGGACCTAAGCTATTACAAAACTCTATGGGACTCCACATGTTTATTACATTCTAAAACTCCATGGGGATCAATTGTTGTTCCCCTTTTTCCCATATAGGTTACTTGTATCTTCTTTTAGCTTCCAGTTATATTACCCATCTTTACGCTTGGAGTGGCAGCCCACCTGGAGCCTGATTCTGCCTGTGACCTTGCAATAGACTAGGTGGGTTTAAATATGAACAGATAGGCTATATTGTTATTTAAGATTAAAACTGAATAATTATACAACTGGATTTATGGCTTGATTAATGTCTCTTTGAACTAGATAAGCAGGTTACAACATGGCTGTTTGAATGATTAGATGCAGCATGGTGCTTTATTCTGTTGCTAGTGTATTTTTGTAAAAATGCACCTGTTTTCTAGAAAAAGGATCACAGATTAATCATGTGCAATATGTCTTAGAGCAAGTCATTTTATTGCTTCAGAACTTGCTGAACTACCCTCCTACAGCTCAAGCCAACCCACGTACTAGTTCTCCCACTACCCTGAACAGGGAACTTGAGCTTGTAATACGTAAGAATGTAAACATTTACAGTGCCAAAAATACCACTTACTTATTTTCTTGGAGTTTCAGTTTTTGTCAGAACCTTAAAGACTAACATTGAAAGTAGAGCAATACCAGTAAATTCAACTATCAGCGGAAGTGCGTGCTAAGGAGAAAAGTTTTGCACACTGCATATGACTGCATTTCCTCACTGACCGATAGTGAGCAGTGAGGTATCAGAGCTGAAGGCAGGTTTATCTATCTTATTTTATAGTGCTGTGTTTTAGTGGTTAGATGAACTAGACCATTGCAAAATACTGTGCAACTCACTTCATCTGGAGCCTGTCTTTGCCTTAATTGTTTACAGAGGTCTCCTGGTTTATATAATGGTAGTCCACTGATTACCACAGTGCTTGGTAACTGAAGTTAAGTTCTCCATGTGGGCATTATTACTATAGAGTTTGCATTTTCTCTGCATGGCTTTTTTCCACCAAGTCAGATTTCTTCCTGCATGGCTGGTCAATCAGCCTGGAGGTGGGTGTTTGTGTTAAAAATGTGATTGCCTGCAGCTAGCACTACCTCCTTGAACGCTGGACATCGATAGTCACGTGCCAAGGATGGACTGTGCTAATAACAAGGGTTGGTGCAAATGAGCGAAGTGCTTTTTATTTCAACAAAGTGTTTAAAATAAAGTGCAGTGGAAGACTTCATCAATAAATAAATAAACAACAATAAAAAACCCAGTTTTCTGTTAGGAAGTTAAAATCAGCAAATAATAAGTCAATAAACAAGCCATTAAAATCAAAAATAAAATCAAAAGTCACAATCACATTTAAAATCTTTGTCCAGTGCTCTCTCTCTGTCTTTCTCTCTCTCCCTCTTTCGTCCCTACCCGTTCAACCCATCTCCTGGTATGCTCAATGAAGCTGAAACTCTGGTGCAAGTGACCCTGCGACTGCCATCCTGGTCACCACCTCTCCGCATCCACCGGGTCGCACTGAGCCTGGCTCCATCCTTCTTATGCTTTGGCGTCTACTGGATCTCTAGGAGCACATCTTTGATTCCTGTCTCAGTTCACCATCCCCCAGGGTCCACTGGGAGGTGTTGAGTCCAGCTCCGTCTTTCCTATACCTATCTCGGCATCAGTGGGATCCCTAGGAGCTCACAATTTCTCCTGCACTCCACAGAGCATCAGGGGTGATCCGGTCCACCCCAGTGCACCTGTTATGCAGCTCCACCACTGCTTTGCCATCTTCTCTTTGCCTCCATCTGATATTTTTCTGTTCACACTCAGTCAGTCACTCATTCATGCATTCAATTTTTTTCTTTCATTTTTTTGTCTCTCCTCTTCATCTCAGGCTCGATTTATACTCTCGTGGGTGTGGAGTGATAATTGCTATCTGCGGAGTACCAGTGTGGAACAGCTGTGCCAATCGGCTGCCTGTTAAGAGATAATCAGCTCACCTCCACAACGAACACCCTACAGCTACCCAACTCTTCAACCCACACATCCACCCACCCAGAGCCTGAGTACACTATATTTGCACCACCACAGACCTTTATCTAACCACACTCAGAATCTTTCCATCCACAGCTGGTTCACTGCACTAGCTTGCACCAACACAGGTTTCAGCTGTTCACCCCCTTATGCTGTAAAAAGTGTGTTTAGAAAATGAATAAATGATTCTTGGCAAACTATTTTATACACAATATTCATCCTTGGGCAGCATGGTGCCCAGACATTACCACTGCTGCCTCACAGCTCTAGTTATCTGGCCTTTCCTTCAGTTTGGAGTTTGCACGTTCTGTCTGTGTCTGCTGGAGTTTTCTCTGGGTGCTCTGATTATCTGTAAAAATCACAAACAAGTACATAATACTCTTGAACCCACAAGTATAGTTCCACATTGCAAGGCTAGAGTCTGTCCCAGGATCATCAAGTGCAAGGCAAGAACTAGCCTTGAACAGCAAGGGCCCACTCACTTACAAACACAGAAGCAGGAGAAAAATCCACACAGACATTCAGAGAATGTCTAAGCTCTGCATGCACAGTTGTCACAAATCAAATTTTCTGTGCCTAAGAGATCATTTCAATCTGTTTTTGTTTTCAGTCAATGTATATTTACATGGTGATATTATCCTGTCAGTATTTCATGGCTATGTTTGTTGCCATGCTTTATATTAGAACACTGTAGATCATTAGAAACATTTTGATGAGAACAGGTCATTCAGCCCAACAAAGGTCACTAGTCCTATCCACTTAATTACTCCAAAATGACACCAAGTTGAGTTTTGAAGGTCTTTAAATTCCTATTGTCCACTTATTCTATGTGTCTATGACTCTGTGTAAAGAAAAACTTCCTAATGTATGTGTGAAATGTTTGAGTTTCCAAATTTCACCCAAAAATCTAATCAGCTCTTAAGAATAATCAGTGCAAGATAAGGATTGTCATTCTCAAGTTACAGTTTTCACACGATTTTTTTTATGCAGACACACCGACATCCATCTTTCCAAAAACACGCAATATATTTTCTGTGGGTATCAATTACTGTATTTATTATATATTACTGCATATTACTTCCCCGACAATATTTTTTGTGGCTGACTGGACGAAACTTTCTTTCTAATATATATGTATTGTGAAGGACGGCCGACAGTTCAACCCGGACGGGATGCCCCAAGAGTAAAAGGATGGGGTAAGGCAACTAATTTGAGACCCTGCTTCCCCCAAGACTATAGATGGCAGCAACCCTACAGTATAATGATGCCCCAGACCCCTGCAGGGCATTATGGACATTGGAATTAGGTATCACAACTCTACTGGGTGCAGTGGGCGCCACCAGGGGATGCTGCAGAAACATACAAAGACCTCTATTTTCTATATAATCCGGAAATACAATCAAATCAGAAAGATGGATGCCCTGAAGTACTTTCGGGCTGAAGAAGAAACTTGAGTTCCCCATCTGACCCGGAAGTGCAGACAAGTCACGTGATCGGAAGCACAGAAGCACTTCCGGGTCAAGGATTATTTAAAGGACTGTTGGGAACCCAGCAGAGGGCCAGATTCAGGAGGTGGAGAACAGACCTTGCTGGGATGTGTGGTGGAGGAAAGAGAGAATTATATTGTGCTATTTAGTGAATACGTGCCTGATTATCTGTGGCTGTGGTGTTTGTTGGCACTTTAAAGAAAAAAGGAAGAAATGAAATAAGTTCTTGGTGTTTTTAGCCTGTGTCCTGCATCTGTCTGTTGGGGTTAAAAGAGGTAACAATGATCCCTAGCGTCCACACATTTACTATATACAGTGGTGTGAAAAACTATTTGCCCCCTTCCTGATTTCTTATTCTTTTGCATGTTTGTCACACAAAATGTTTCTGATCATCAAACACATTTAACCATTAGTCAAATATAACACAAGTAAACACAAAATGCAGTTTGTAAATGGTGGTTTTTATTATTTAGGGAGAAAAAAAAAATCCAAACCTGCATGGCCCTGTGTGAAAAAGTAATTGCCCCCTGAACCTAATAACTGGTTGGGCCACCCTTAGCAGCAATAACTGCAATCAAGCGTTTGCGATAACTTGCAATGAGTCTTTTACAGCGCTCTGGAGGAATTTTGGCCCACTCATCTTTGCAAAATTGTTGTAATTCAGCTTTATTTGAGGGTTTTCTAGCATGAACCGCCTTTTTAAGGTCATGCCATAGCATCTCAATTGGATTCAGGTCAGGACTTTGACTAAGCCACTCCAAAGTCTTCATTTTGTTTTTCTTCAGCCATTCAGAGGTGGATTTGCTGGTGTGTTTTGGGTCATTGTCCTGTTGCAGCACCCAAGATCGCTTCAGCTTGAGTTGACGAACAGATGGCCGGACATTCTCCTTCAGGATTTTTTGGTAGACAGTAGAATTCATGGTTCCATCTATCACAGCAAGCCTTCCAGGTCCTGAAGCAGCAAAACAACCCCAGACCATCACACTACCACCACCATATTTTACTGTTGGTATGATGTTCTTTTTCTGAAATGCTGTGTTCCTTTTACGCCAGATGTAACGGGACATTTGCCTTCCAAAAAGTTCAACTTTTGTCTTATCAGTCCACAAGGTATTTTCCCAAAAGTCTTGGCAATCATTGAGATGTTTCTTAGCAAAATTGAGACGAGCCCTAATGTTCTTTTTGCTTAACAGTGGTTTGCGTCTTGGAAATCTGCCATGCAGGCCGTTTTTGCCCAGTCTCTTTCTTATGGTGGAGTCGTGAACACTGACCTTAATTGAGGCAAGTGAGGCCTGCAGTTCTTTAGACGTTGTCCTGGGGTCTTTTGTGACCTCTCGGATGAGTCGTCTCTGCGCTCTTGGGGTAATTTTGGTCGGCCGGCCACTCCTGGGAAGGTTCACCACTGTTCCATGTTTTTGCCATTTGTGGATAATGGCTCTCACTGTGGTTTGCTGGAGTCCCAAAGCTTTAGAAATGGCTTTATAACCTTTACCAGACTGATAGATCTCAATTACTGCTGTTCTCATTTGTTCTTGAATTTCTTTGGATCTTGGCATGATGTCTAGCTTTTGAGGTGCTTTTGGTCTACTTCTCTGTGTCAGGCAGCTCCTATTTAAGTGATTTCTTGATTGAAACAGGTGTGGCAGTAATCAGGCCTGGGGGTGGCTACGGAAATTGAACTCAGGTGTGATACACCACAGTTAGGTTATTTTTTAACAAGGGGGCAATTACTTTTTCACACAGGGCCATGTAGGTTTGGATTTGTTTTCTCCCTAAATAATAAAAACCATCATTTAAAAACTGCATTTTGTGTTTACTTGTGTTATATTTGACTAATGGTTAAATGTGTTTGATGATCAGAAACATTTTGTGTGACAAACATGCAAAAGAATAAGAAATCAGGAAGGGGGCAAATAGTTTTTCACACCACTGTATATATAAGTTCACCGTCAGCATTTCTTTAGGAATGTGCCATCCTCCTCCTGACTTTGGAAATAACAGTGTCAGGCTGCCAAATCTGCAATATGCTAAAGTAAACTCTGGTTATGGATCTGTGCACAACAAACCCTTACTAGCTACTTTTGCATTGTTTAACACAAGACCTCTTAATGACAAAGCATTGGTGATCAGAATTCATTACAGACTTCAATCTTGATCCTTGATATGCTATGCTTAACAAGAAATTGGCAAAAACCAAACCAATTTACATCTGTTACAGAGGAGACATCATCCGGATATGCTTATTTCACAGAGGCTTGCAGCTCAAGACAAGGCAGTGTCGTAGAAATCAACATATTAATTAAAGAAGGAAACTTATCCTCTAACACGGCAAGTCTGATATAACCTATCAGTAATCAGGCAGGAGAAAATCTTGCCCATCTGTGTCATTTATTTCGCCTGTAGCACCAAGCTGAGAAGGGAGCATCTCTTACAGCAGTCTGTTACAGCATGATGAGAATGGTCAAATATTAAAGGTGTAAGTCTATTTTATAAGCAACTGATTTTATATAACAGTGTCAATTAATGCATATATTGACTCTAGCTGGTTGATTGGCTTACACCCAAATGATCTATATAAAATAATAGTCTATTTCATTATATTCTTATTATTCTCCTAACCTTTGGATTTAGCCACCGTTGTTGAAATTTTTGTGTATAACAACTGTCTGATCTTGTTGTTTCCAGGACATCTGATCTTTTAGTCATCCTTCAGTTTATTTTGTGTATTACATTTTTGTCTCTGTTCTTCATTTGACCTTAATCTGGTTTCCTGATATGCCTGAACAGGTTTCTGACATTTATGCAATTTCTTAATGATGACTTCTATATTACCCAAAAATTATTCCCTCACACCGGAGGGGTCACAGAAATTGTTAGATCTGAGTTAAACATCAAAAGAATCCCAATTGACTGTTCATTGTCTTTCGATGTCAGGACCAGATTTCATTATTAAAGAGACAATCTTACTTGTTGTTCTCTATTGTTCCCATAAAATACAATGGATATTTTGCATTTAATCTGACTGAATGGTTAACCTACTTAAGTTTTCTAACCCAGACAGTCATTCTTCGTGATTTCAACATTCATATTAACTTTCATACATGTAAACAGAGATCTTTTTCTGTCTTCCCCTACTCCATCAACACTGGATAGTCTTGTTTACCACTATAACTCAACTCTTCATTCAGCTCTAGCTAAAACAGCTCCTTTAAAACATAAGGTTTCCTTTACATGTTCAGCTCCATGGTACAATTCAGAATTACGGGCTATGAAAGCAGCTGGCCGAACCCTTGAGAGAATGTCACATAAGACTGACCTCAATGTGCACATCCAGGCTTTCTCTGACTATCCCAGGACTTACAGAGATGCACTAACTACAGCCAATGACATTATAGCAGAATATTAGAAAGTGGCCATGATAACATGAGGGTTTTGTTCTCTGTAGTTAATAAACTACTTCAACCTGCATCTGGCCCAATTACCTGCTCTACTGAAGTTTGTGAAAAATTCCTCCACTTATTCCACAATAAAATTAAAAATCTAAATAACTGAACTAACACAAATCCATCACCTATTTATATATTTCCCTGTCTTCATACTCCATCCAGCTCCTTTTCTAAATTTTCACCAGTCACATGTGCATTTGTTAATCACCTGCTTCGTAAGATGAAGCAGACTACTTGTATACTGGGCGCCATTTCCACCACACTTCTTAAAATCTTCTTTCATGCCATAATCCCAACTGTTACAACAATAATTAATACATCCCTTTACACCCTTGAGTGTGTTTTAGCCTGCGCTGACCAATTACGTAACTTATAATAAACTGATGGAACCCTTTCAGTCTGGTTTCAGAGTGCAGAACAGCTCTGAACCTGCTCTGCTTCGAGGAACCAATGATTTTCTTATGGCAGCAGACTCTGCATAAACCAATATATTAATTTTGTTAGACCTCAGTGAAGAATTTGACACTGTCGAGCATGACATTCTGCTGTCCAGAATGGAGAACAAGAGTTTGTTAGTATTGGCACGAGTAGATCCAGCTCAGCTCAAGTCACACAATGAATTCCTCAGGGCTCTCTGTCCTTGGCCCTCTGCTCCTCTGTAACTATATGCTTCCCCATGGCCATATTATTCGTACCTTTGGACTTGTTATCATTTTTATGGAGATGATACTTAACTCCATTTCAATGTTAAAATTAAAACTTCATCAGTGCTTTCTCAGCTCACAACATGCACCAATGAAATTATACCTTTGATGAAGCATAACCATTAAGTTGAAACAAAAATGAACTCCTACAAATCGGCACTGAAGCACAACTTAAGAAAATTAGTTCCTTTTCAGTCACTCTTGATGATGATCTCATTACACCTTCTTCTAATGCAAGGAATTTTGGTGAAATTTTTGATTCCTCCCTTTCTTATTCCATCCACGTAAACCACATTAAGAAACTTTCTTACTTTCACCTCCATAACATATCCTATGTTCACTTGTTCCTCTCCTTTTCTAATGCTGAGAAACTTGTCCATGTTTTTATCACATCCCACATTGACTACTGTAACTCCCTAGTGGCAGGTGTTGCATCTAATCTTATATCACAGCTCCAGTTGATTCAATACTCTGCTTCAGGAGTCCTTACACGAACCAGCAACAGTGAGCACATCAAACCTATCCTGCTTTGCCTTCACTGGCTTCCTGTGTCTTATAGGATCAAATATAAAATTCTATTATTAACCTATAAAGCTTTAAATGGCCTTCCACTAGACTACATCAGTGACCTTCTCCATCACTGTGCTCCTGTTCACCCATTGAGGTCCTCTGATTCTGGTGTTGTGTCCCACACTAACCTGCAATCTATGGGTGACAGGGCCTTCAGTTGTATTGTGCCCAGGCTTTGGAATGACCTCCCGAAATTAATTAGTTCAGCTGACTCAATTCATTTAAAAAAAAAAACTTAAAACTCATCTGTTCAGGAAGGCTTTTAACTTAACCTGAGATTCTACTCCTTCTTTCAGTTTACCTCTCTGTCCAGATGCTCAGGAAAATTTGTGTGTGTGTTATATTACAAATAATGTTTTTTTGTTCAGGCTTTTCTTTTTAGTATTGAATTTAGTATTTTATTCCAGTTTATTGTCTTTTGTTCTATTTAAAGCTTTGTATATCCTGTATTTATCAGTTTTAGTGTTTTATGCAGAAAACATTTGCAACTAATGTTACATATACCCTGTTTTTCTTTGTGAGACCCTGTGAAGTACCTTGAGCATGGGAAAGGCTCTATATAACTAAAATATATTATCCATCCATCCATCCATTTTCCAACCCGCTGAACCCGAACACAGGGTCACGGGGGTCCGCTGGAGCCAATCCCAGCCAACACAGGGCACAAGGCAGGAACCAATCCTGGGCAGGGTGCCAACCCACCGCAGGACACACACACAAACACACCCACACACCAAGCACACACTAGGGCCAATTTAGAATCGCCAATCCACCTAACCTGCATGTCTTTGGAATGTGGGAGGAAACCGGAGCGCCCGGAGGAAACCCACGCAGACACGGGGAGAACATGCAAACTCCACGCAGGGAGGACCCGGGAATCGAACCCAGGTCCCCAGGTGTCCCAACTGCGAGGCAGCAGCGCTACCCACTGCGCCACCCAAAATATATTAATTATTATTATTATTATTATTATTATTATTATTATTATTATTATTATTATTATTATTATGCCACAGTCAAGGATAGCACTTGATTTTGTGATTTTCTGTATCTGCTTTGACTTAGTTCTGAAACAGGATACATGCACTATAAACTACAAGTACTAGAAAGTTCTAATTCACATTTTTAAAATAAATAAGCTAATGTTAACCACTTATAAAATTGGAACCAGAGAATACCTCAGAACACAAAATTCTTAGCTATTTCTCTAAAATTGCAAGGATGACATCAGCACTTCAGTATGTCTCAGTCTCATTGAGGTTCAGGCTGAAAAACCTTATGGTGAAACTTTATAACACACTAGTGGTGCCACATCTGGAAGATTGTGTCTTAACCTGACAGATGGTAAAATGAAAAGACTCAGTGTCCAAAGATTAAAGATTTAATACAATAGGAAGCAACTAATAATACAAACACTTAATTTTCTGTTTCTCTTTTCTCTCTCCTTTACTTTCTCCCTCAACTTCTCTGTCCCCAACTAGTGGCACAACTAGAAAATGCAACAGTGTGCAGTTTAGAAAAAGTATATTACATTTCCACCTGGCATTAGTATGTGTCTCCAGTGTCCGCATCATGTGTCGATATAAATAGAGACAACAACCACAACTCAATTAGGGATTTAGTGGTTGCTCCCATGCATCTGCAGGGCACAACACATCGCAGCTACTAACCTGTAGTTGAAAAGTAGTGGGTTGCTCCTAATGACCCAACAAAATAAAGTAAAAAGAAGGTGACATGCCTCCCTGTATTAAATAACTTTAATGTTGTAGCATGAGGGCAAAGATTTAACAGTTTTATGAAGAAAATGGTAGGCTGAATTCACACACATAGTTGCTACCACTGCACTCAACTTTTTGAAGCTGCACACGTGTCAGGGCAGGTTTGGCTGCCATTCCACGGCTCAAACGATGCTTCTATCTGTTCATTGGACTTGCTTGTTGTATGTGAAGAGAAAATGCTTTTGCATTTCTAATTGTGTTAAATGTTGTTATCGCTGATAGAAATGTTCCAGTGCTGAATCCAGAAGATAATGAAGTACCTTCTGCAAGTACCTTATAAAAAAATATCTGCAGCAACTATTTCTGCATTTTAAAAATTGCTTTCAATTTTTTTTTTTTTTTTTTCAGAGATACAACCATTTTATGCTTAATTTAAACAGTAATACTTAAGGTTAATGAGTAGCGAGCAGCTTTGCTGTAATCTAAAATATCTGATTTGACAAATGATGTATTTTGCAAATAACTAGTGTCACACATGTGCACTTGGGAGGCAGGCTAAGGGCTTAACCGAGAGCGGAAAACAAGAGCTGGTTTTTTGAGGTGCACTAACCTTTCCTCTCTTACTCCTACAGATCCACTGAAGGGAAGCCAACATAAAGTACTTCCTGCTTCCTTTGCATGACCGCACCCCCTACCGAGGTCACGTTCGGCTTCAATTATTGGACCCCACCTCCTCCTACCTGGCTATTATAAAAGCCCAACTCCTTCTTTCTTTAGTTGTCGATGTTTTGGATGCGGAACCAGGCGTTGCTCTGGGACCATTTTGAACGCTTTGAGTTATTTTGATTTGTATGCTGCACAATATAGGGGGCAGTTCCCCAAATAATATTAATATTTATCCCTAAAAAATAGTGATGTGCAATGAATGAACAAGCTACAGTAGTTCTTTTGTACTTGTCTTGGTCTTTGAATGCACGTACTGGTACAATGACTTTAAAGAATGAATTTTTTTCAAGGCTGGCATAGTGCATTCTACGATTTATATTGCATTGTGGGTCAGTGTGGAGCTATCATCTTAACTTCACTTAAACAGCTGCTGTCTTTGGGAAATAGCTAATCAGTAAACTGGTTCAGCAAAATGGTCATGACGACAGCTAGCCAATGACTGACTTGGTAGATGACAGCAAGCACATCCCATTGATTGGTTCACTCTGACTGAGTGACTATGACCATCTCAATACACTGACTGATTGAATGAATCAGTATGACCCCTACTCTTCTGGAGATGTTCGTTCATGAACTTCAGACAAGAGACTCACAGTACACTGAATCTCAGTTCAGTTCAATGATGACATATGTATGGGATTATATCAGAATGGACGGGATATAAAAGAAGGAAATTTCGGGAGATTAATCCAAAACTGAAAACAATTTTATTTAGTCATATTTTAGTGTTCCCACAGTTTTATCGTGAGAACTATTCTAAGGTTCTATTTGTACAATTGTTTTTTTTTTTCTATTTATTGTTGACATTTTATTTATTGTCAAAATTCAATAAATAGGATTATTATTATTATTATTAGGTGTGAATAACTTATTTTGTTGTTTGCTTTTTATAGTGTTTGCATTGTTATGTGGTTAAAGTTATTATTATCAATTAATAGATTTTAAACTAGCATATATTTTGTTGTTTCTGAAGTGAACAAATCAGTGATTCAAAGCATTTGGATCAAAACTTAACGAAATGAATCGAATCACTAAAAAGAATAATTTTGCACATCACTACTAAAAATGCTTACTTGGTTTATGTTTTGAAATTCAGGTACTACTAACAATAACATTTACTTAATATAAACATGCAGGCTTCTTTTGAAAAGTCTTAATTAATTTTGCACTGTACTATAAAATTACACAATGTAATAGCACCAAAAGCAAATACATTTTTGTTCATAAATATTAGTTCAAAAATAATTCATAGATACTCAGGAGAATTTTGTAAATGTTAATGAAAGGTGAAAATGCTATATGCTATACTATACTGTATATGGAATATTGACATCTATGACATTTATGAAGCTCAGTCCGCTAGCCAAACAAATAATACAGACACAAAATGAAAATCTAATAAAACTGCAAGTAATGCAGTTCACCCCATAACTGACACACAAATGATACTGTCATGAATGGGTATATATTACCTATTTAGTATAATGTTAAGGAGACCCAGGTTCGCTTCCCGGATCCTCCCTGCGTGGAGTTTGCATGTTCTCCCCGTGTCTCTGTGGCTTTCCTCTGAGTGCTCCGGTTTCTTCCCACAGTCCAAAGACATGCAGGTTAGGTGCATTGGTGATCCTAAATTGTCCCTGGTGTGTGTGCTTGGTATGTGTGTGTGTGTGTGTGTACCCTGTGGTGGTGTGGTGGGCTGGCTGGTTTGTTTCCTGCCTTGCACCCTGTGTTGGCTGTGATTGGCTCCAGCAGACCCCCGTGACCCTGTAGTTAGGATATAGCGGGTTGGAGAATGACTGACTGACTGACTGACTGACTAGTATAATGCTGTACTTGTATTGGGGGTTATTGAAGTTGAAGATTCTGTTCCCTTTTTTATTTGAATTTGCAATGATTCAGCTGTTGTGCGTTTTTTGCAATGCCTTGGATGTCATTTTAAGTCCTCAATCACAAGCATTTTGCAATCTCATCATTAGTTTCACTTTCCTCGAATAATAGGGGCATGGCCACTGAGGTCATAACCTGTGCTTAATTGACGCAACTCTCAAGAAGAATTGTGCAAAACTCTACTAGTGTGTTACTTTTGTTTTTTGTCTCTTTCTTGTTTCTCGACCTTGAATCTTGTCTCTCGTTTTGGATTCAGTTTCCTTTCTTCTTTTAGGTTATTTCAATTTTTATTGGGGGATATAACCCTAAATACTGATATCTCAATATGTCCTTTCTTAGGTGATATCTACTGGCCCGGATGCATCATTCTGCCAAGTTTTTTTTTGTTTTCCTATACACATCTTCCAGTTGAGCTTAGAAAGCTTATCTGCCAGTATACTGACAGAACATATACAGGAAAATTAAGAAATTATAGCAAAAAAAGTGCTTGAAATTGCAAATGCTGCTATTTTTAATCTTACTTGTAGGACTTCAGTACAGAACAGTCATTGTCAACTGGACTTGTGAGTGCTTAGGTTGTGTTTTTGGACTCTGGTTAAGTGTACTCTTTTTGGCTTATAACTTCCTATCCTGTTCTTTGACTATATTTCTGACTACACACATGGAGCTTTTTTTCTGGATATGACCCTTGCATTAATTCTGACTTCTTTGTGCCATCTTCAGATTCCATTCTCTCTCAGAACTGCGCTACATAAGCCTTGCTAGGTTAGCATTTGTTTCTTACATTTTCTTTCAGCTGAATACATTTTTCTTTATTCAAATATAATTTTTTAGAAACATGGTGTATTCAATGATGCCTTCATTTTCATGAGTAAAAGTTTTATGTTAGGGTTATGTTTTGGAATTCCATCAGCACTGTTTTGTTTATTCCATGGGTGCTGTAATTTTGAGTAACAGTTGCTAGGATGTAGGTTCTATTGCTGGGTCATGACCCCAGAAGTAATGTCAGTTGACATTATTAGTGTTACGTATTATTGTAAGCCAGTGTTCATCCATGTCTGCAGATTTACTGTGCTTGCATTTTCTAAAGAACTCTGATTAAAGAATATCTCAACCTTCCTTTGATTTTGATCTTGGCTTAGATGCAAGTTAGAATTATTTTCATGATTTTTACCATTATTTCATTCCTTCATCTGATTCAGCTCTCCCTCTGCTCACCCTGCTAGACCTAAAAGTTGTATTAGGAGTAGCTGTGGTCTGGGTTTGTCCACAACATCCATCCATTTTCAAACCTGTTCATCCTGATCGAAGTCAATGCATTTTTATTTCTTCTTCTTCTTCTTCTTCTTCTTCTTCTTCTTCTTATTCTTATTATTATTATTATTATTATTATTATTATTATTATTATTATTGCTATGTAACGGTGCTTGATTTTCCTTTTTTTATTATGCATTCTTGATTTTGTTTTTGTTCCTGTGCTATATATTGTAAATAGGTTAGAAAGTATTTTTTGAGCTCTGGCAGGAGAAATACTTTGAATGTTCTTTATTTGCTGATATTTCTAGAAAAGAGAGTAGTTACACATCTGGATTTTAAGGTATCCCCATCTTTAAAAATATTGATTTAATTCTATTTCTTTAAAAGGTCACTAATATAATAGTAGTGGTAAATGAGTTTAAGATGCACAGTAAACTAGATCTTACAACCAATTTGTTACCATATCAGCTGCTACCTTCACTTTGTGTTAGGGGAGGCGCTTAAAAGGTAGTGGATTTCTAGCTGGGAGAGAAGACAAACAAGGAGACAGCTTGAACGCACATGTGGAGCATGGAAAGATGAGGATAAAGGGGAAAAAAAACTGTAATAGTGAAAAAGAAATAAAAATGTTTGAGTAGTGCGTTGCACTGATATTCTGCATTTACCAGTATGTCGAACAGGTGAAATGAAAAGGACATTCAAGAGTGCAAAGTGAATGTTGTAATACACACAAACAAATATTGTATGGATCTACTGAGGAGCTGTAAATTGATGAACAAGGCAGAGAAAGAAAGAAACTTACCTGCCAAAGCATTTCAGTGAGGCATTACATTTAGAGATAGACTGAATAGAGAAGGCCCATTATCGCCCTGAACACTCACATTCTGGTGTTCTGTCAAAATATCCCACTATCACGCTGTGCTGCTAATGGTTTACTGTACATGATCGCACATTGCAATTGCATCAGGTTTTCTCATGTTTAGGAACATGCCTATACTGTAAAGTCCTGGTGCTGGAGTTTTTGACAAAATCATCTGTTTCTAGATCTGCAGGGTTAGGGTTTAATAGTTTAACTATTGTACTGCTGACAGACAGACACCTATTGATTTGTGTTATCGTAGTACAATTTGACAAAGCAGCACAAATAGATAGAACATCATTTTAAATAAGGAATCTTATTATTCTTTTTCTTTGGTTTGTTAGTTTCCTTGGCCAAAACACTGTCTAGCAATGAATAAGGCCTGCAGTCTGGGGCTTGTTTCACAGTTTCTGTTGTGTGGTATGGGTCCATTAACACTTTAGAGAAGCACATTGTTTAAAGTAAGAGCTGAACTATTGGCCAGTTATTCCAGTTAGAAACTGCTGTTTACTCATTTATCTGCCACATGTTATTTGAAAAAGGTAATGAATCTTTCTTTTATTTTTGTACGCTTTATTGTGAAAAATGTTTTACTTTGAAATTTAATGGAGTAGCTTTTGATTATTCAGTTAAGGCAGAAAAATTGCCTGCACTTTTAATTGATGTTTTTTATTTTTATGTAATTAAGTTTAAATTAATAGTATGTGAGCTTATATATAGGTGAATAGAAGCATTTTAAGTACTTTGCATTGAACTGAAATGAAAAATCTGTATGAACTGATCATTAAAATATTTTCAAAAGATAGGACATTTCAATATTTTTTTGATTATATATTTTTGATAATACCATTTTTTTACTAATTAAAGATCATTGCTTTGGTCTTTAAACCATTTGTGTATTGATTATTTTGGAGGCAAAACATGGGTAGAAGGGAAAGTTATTAAAGTGATAATTTGCAAAGTTAAAGCAAAAAATGAGGATATTGGTATTCAGATTTCCATTGGCCAATGCATACTGAGGAATATTAAGGCCCTTAGTCCGCAAACATAAAAGGCTTAGGAGAAAGAAGTGCAACATTATAATTATATAACATTTTACCACATGCTGCTATGCTGAGAATCCACTACTGTTGGACCCCAGACATATTAGAACAACTGCTGACCAGATCCAACCTGGATCTTTTGAATTGTAGTCCTCCATAACACTTCAAGCATCTGCACACTCTGACTGCACCTGGAGAAGATAACAATTGGAGCCACAAGAACAACTTAGCTAACTGCTGTGTTCATCTCTTTCAACTTTTATCCTGGCAGAGCCTAATTGTGAACTTGTACTGAATGCTTCTGTATGAGCCAATCCTAGAAAGTTAATGTAAGATTAAATTCATGTAAGTATTGGTTTAACTTAACCAGGATGTTAGTGTTACTTAGTGAGTGGAAGGTTTCGTTTATCCCCACTAAACTATCATGTTTATGGTACATTCCTAATACTCTGCTATATTTGTAATGTAACAACAGAATGATCTCAGTTAGACAGAAATATGGAATGATAGGGTTGTTTGCAAATGGAAAGGTACAGAGACGATATAAAATAGTTGAGGTGCCAGACAGGCTACCACATTTAATTGTGGCGATCTTGCCAAAGAAACAAACAAAAGAAAAAAAGTCAAGGAAGTCACTCAATATTTGAGCAAAAACAAACATAAATTCAGCAAGATAGACCTTTTGAACACAAGAAAGCCTAAAAAGTGTTCCGTCACTGGGAGCTCTGCTTCCACAATATGACCACCATGTTCCAGGGGACCTCTCATTTTTGTTGTGTACCAACTGGAAGGGGCAGAGCCTGCCTCTTGGAATTGAGGGTGAAAAGGAAGACAGTGTTAGCGACAGCATCCCCTCTCCTTCCAGGATGGTATCGGTTACCTCAACAGAACTGGGAAGATGATTCCCAGATACACATACAGTACCTGACAGTATGCATTAGTTTATACTGAAGCATGTGGTGACAATATAGAAACTTAAAGAAATATATTTAAGATTTAAGCCTGAAATTAAAACATTACAAGCAATAAGTTGTTTTTTATGTGTACTATCATTTTATTCTTCATTTTTGTGTGAACTGTTTTTGCTTTGAATTTCACTAAAGCTTTGAAGAAAAGATATTTGGGAATATATTTATTTTCGGTGTTCATATCATACCTGATTTTTGAACCTTTGTAGTAGAGTTTTGGAAACTTCAAAGAAGCACAACTACAGCCTCTTTAATATAATCTGAGTATTAACTTATTTTTTGTGTCATGACTAATTTGCATTGTTGTTGTGGTTATTTTGTCACCATTGTAGTTTTGAAGTGACAGTGTATATGGAATGACCTTTCCATAGCACGATTCTCAGCATTGAAAATGCTCAATCTGTGGAGCTAATGCCCCATGGCGGACCCACAGTTAAACAGTCAATCACATATTCAAGGCTGGCAGTGGAAATTATTACTAGAACCTTCTTTACACAAATGGTCATGGGAATATAGAACAAACCATGAGCGTTTTAATTGAAGTAGAACCCTTGACAGATTGCAAAAGGTGTGATTTTGAGACAACTTAGCAAGTCTGTAACTATATGCGCCTGAATGGTAAAAGTCACTCTGATGTCATTGCTACCAGGTTCAATTCACTCAGACAGTCCTTTCCATATTCATTCCCATTAGAATTCCAAGACATAACTCAGGTTTACACCTGACACAGACTGTAGAAACCAACCATCTTAGCAACTCAAGCCAAAGGTGAACTCTTGGCTCAAGCCACTAATCAGGCTTCTCATTGCGAAGATATTTCTTTGTTGATTTGAGATAATTTTTTTCTCTGTCCCCTCTATTCAAGTGCCTACTTAATTAAGCCGTGTTTCTAACATACTGAGTAAGTTCCATTGTGGTAGTAACTTTCACCCACTTTTATCTCGCCACAGCCCTTTTTTTACTCCTTTAAATTTACTGTCTATTCTAGTGTTTAATTATTTCAATTTCTAGGAATCTCCCCAGGTATGAAAGGTGTGCCTCTGGGAAATGAACAGCTGTTGGGAACCTTTGAAGCAGTACGTAGCTTGTTAGCTTATCAACCTACCTGCATGTGCTCAACCCTTAAGAAAACAAGAACAGCTTGCTAATTGAAGAGACATAAAAATTACTGTTAGAAGCAAAAATACATTTTATAGTTTTATAATGGGCTTCTGATTGTTTTATAATATAATTCAGAGGACACCAACATTTTCATAAGTAGCATGTAGCTCAAAATTCTTTACAAGAAGATAAGCATTGGTTTAACTACTACAGTCTTTTAAAGAATCTGGGAAAGTGCCAGTGAACAATTAATTATTTTTAAAACACTGTTGATTAGCACATCAGAAGCTTCTCTGAAAAGCCTTTTTTGGACTTGGTCAAGATCACAAGTGGACAGTTTTGGTTGAACAGTTATTCTATGAAGTTCAAGTAAACATGATTTAATAAACAACACTGAGGTTCAACAGGGAATGCTGTTGAGGGCTGTATTACATCTAAAATGGTTTATTTTGTCATTACAAAATGCTACAAAAACCTCTCAAACGTTTCTGGAGCTATTTCATCAGTGTAGCTGGGTCTAATAGATGAACAATAATTAAAAACTATACTCTTAGATTTCAAGTATTTTCTTTTATAATTTTTTTTTTTAAAAAAACAGGAAAGTAGTTACAACACCAGGAAAGCAGAACACAAAAGTTTTGTGGCGAAATTTTGGAAAGTTACAGTTGCTAAGAACTGAGCCTCTAATAAAGAGGATGTCACTACAATCTGCTAACACAGTGGAGGAGTGGAGAAGCTAACAGTGAAGTCTGCCTGATAATGCAGAGGTGACCTGACCCCAGGCCTGCACTTGAGTTGCTAAAACTCTGAGATTCTGTCATTGTAAGGTGGAACAAAGATAAATCTGACTTAGTCTGAGGTTCAAGTGGCAGGGAGTTGGGGCTGAAGAGTCAACTCCAACTCTAAGGAAAGTTTCTTGTATAATTATCAGGGAAACTTTGTGTTCCCTGAAGTCAGATAGTCTTGTGAGGAGCTGCTGAATCCGTTTCTCCAAGGTCAACATGCTGCAGCTCATTAAAGGCAGCTTTACAGGCAGTAACAACAATTGTCTATGATGATTGATAGGCAAAAGGACAACATAACAAGCGAATTAGGGCTTCCCTTATATTTTAACTTAATAACTTTATGGTTTTAATTGATACAGAATTGGTGATATACAGTATCCTGGTGTCATTTTTTGTTCCATTGTATTTATTTAAAATTAAAATAGAGTATAGAACAGGGTGATACATTACTTTCTAATTGGGTGGATAGTTAGATGAAATTTATTAACGGCATTTATAGAGGTTGGAGGTGTGAGTAAGATGGAAGAACGATTGTGTAGGATTGTGTGGGATAGTAGACAAACAAACTGTCACAGGCAAGCCCACTTTCTTCTTTTGTAAAGTCTTCGGTCAGTTCCTTTCATAATTTGTGTGTCCCCAATTATCCCATACTTAGTATTTATTTTACAGTATTAAACTGTATCTAATCATTTTTTACCCATGTATCCAGTTCAGAATCATTTGAAGCTGGGTCTATCCAAGGAATAGTAATCACCTCTGAACAGAGCACCAGTACATCACAGAGCATTTCCAATTTCAATTTTTTAATATACAGTAGTGGCCAAAAGTTTTGGCAATGACACAAATGTTCTGTTTTGCAAAATTTGCGACTTCAGTTTTTGTGGTGGCAATTCACATTATAACACACAAAATGATCAACTAAAAGGGTCCAGCAAGCACCAGGACTGCCTCCTCCTGAGGAATCAGCTACAGAGTCATGTTACCACCAATGCAGAGATGCTCAGTATGGCAGCAATAGGTATCTGCACGCACAGTTAGGCGAAGGCTTTTAGACAATGGCCTTGTGTCAAGAAGGGCAGTAAAGAAGCCATTTCTTTCCAAGTAAAACATAAAGGACGGACTGTAATTCTGAAGGAAGTGCATGGATTGGACAGCAGGAGACAGGTGCAAAGTTATGTTTTTGTATGAATCCTCCTTCCGACTGTTTGGGACCCCTTGAAAATCGATTGTTTTGAGAAGGAAAAGGTGAACGTTACCATGAGTCCTGTGTTGTGCCAACAGTGAAACATCCCATGACAATCCATTTGGGGGATTGCTTCTCATCCAAGGGCCCACTCACAATTCTGCCCAAGAACCCTGCCATAAATAAAGACTGGTATCAAAACAATCTCCAAGAGCAACTTCTCCCAACAATCCAGGCGCAATTTGGTGATGACCTGTGTATTTTCCACGATGATGGAACACCATGTCACAAGGCCAAAGTGATAACAAAGTGGCTCAGAGATGATAACATTGAAAGTTTGGACCCGAGGCCAGAAAACTCCTCAGATCTTAATCCCATTGAGAACCTGTGGTCAGTTCTTTAAAAGCAGGTGGACAAGCAGAAGCACACAAATTGTGATCAACTCCAAGCACTAAAAAGGCAAGAATGGATCAGCATCAGTCAGGATTTGGCCCAGAAGCTGATATCCAGCATGCTAGAGCGAATTGCAGAAGTTATGAAGAAAAGGGTCAACACTATAAATGTTGACTCTACATAAATTTGATGTATTTGACAATAAAAGCCTTTGAAACTTATGAAATGTTTATGGGGCGGCACGGTGGCGTAGTTGGTAGCACTGCTGCCTCGCAGTTGGAAGACCTGGGGACCTGGGTTTGCTTCCCGGGTCCTCCCTGCGTGGAATTTGCATGTTCTCCCCGTGTCTGCGTGGGTTTCCTCCGGGCGCTCCGGTTTTCCTCCCACAGTCCAAAGACATGCAGGTTAGGTGGATTGGCGATTCTAAATTAGCCCTAGTGTGTGCTTGGTGTGTTTGTGTGTGTCCTGCGATGGCTTGGCACCCTGCCCGGGATTGGTTCCTGCCTTGTGCCCTTTGTTGGCGGGATTGGCTCCAGCAGACCCCCGTGACCCCGTGGAAAATGGATGGAAATGTTTATGTTATAATTATGTCACAGCCAAAAGTTTTGCCCACTACTGTACAATATCTGTTGAAATTATTCCATTCATGAGGTGAATTTTACAAAATTATCAATTAGCCACTATTTTACTTCTACTGAAGTAGGCTGGCATCCTGTCTAGGGCTGAGTTGGTCTCTGACCCATGCAGCCCTGAACTGGATAATCAGGTTTGGTTAATGTTATGTTATTTTATATGATGTTGCCTTGTATGACCGCAAGGATTTTAGCAAGCAATATAAAGTAAGTATTGTAATGCAGGATAACAGGCTTTATTTCAAGGACATTAAAATACAGGCTATATGTCCTATTCTGTCATCCAACATTATGCTGCATGTTGACAACAGCAGCATGGTAGTGACTTTCTTGCACCTGTTCCAATCACATGAACATGGTTTATAGCATTTAATGCTAATAACCAAAAACTTTGCATGGTGGGCAATGGTTGAGCAACATAACACTACATCAACACCCATGCTGGAAAACCAAAGCCCGGATATGACTGGCTAAAGTCGCTAAACAGGGCAATGCGGTAGTAACCAAAACCGCATTTACCCAACAAAACACATTGACTTTAAGTCAGTTCAGAAGCACCTCTATCTAAAGAAGAAAAGGCCATTGTATCTTTATATCAGGCCAAAGGGACAACCCATGTATCAGATAAAAACCATGAGGTCTATGTTGCTTACTTAAATTTCAACCTTAGACAGGTGGCACAGTTAGTGTCTTTATATTAAGGAAGAAAAAAAAGTAACACAACCATTAAAATGAGCACAAAGTTTTCCAACATTTTTATATATGAGCACATGTAGTCATGTGAACAAATAAGTACATCACATTAAAATTATTTACTTTTTCAACATACAGTATTTGAATAGGCAAACATTATATCTGCATTTAAACAGTGTCTATAGATAAAGGTGATACAACTGAAGAAATGATGCATATGTAAATTTGATATGGTGTATTCATTCTCATAATCTAAATTCACAAAAATGCAGATATGTCATGTGGAAAAAGTAAGTAAAAACTGTGGAAGAATAATTTTAGGATAATTTTAGGGCATTCATCTTAAAGAAATAGTATGAAAGGTTAATAAATATCATAAACCTGTTCAGGCATATCAGGAAACCAGATAAAGGTCAAGTGAACAACAAAATGGACTGAAAGATCAGAATCAGAATCAGAATCAATCAAAAAATATTCAGTAAACAATCAGAATGGACAGTTGTTATATGCACAGAAATTTCAAGGATGGTGGCTCAACTCAAAGGTTTAAGAAGAACCACAATATAATATAATAGACTTTTATTTTAAAAAAGTAATTTGGGTATAAACCAATGAACCATCCAATGCAATGTATTCATTGATAGACACTGTATGTACTGTAAATTCAGTAGTTTTTAAAACAAACCACTATTCTTTGTTTCTCTGATCATTCTGATCATGCTATAACAGACTGATTTTGAAGAATGTTCCCTCTAAGGCATTTTGCTGATGAGTAATTAAAAGATACTATGAAAGGCTTTTCTCCTGCATGATTACTGATTTGTCCTGTTAGAGGATAAGTTGCTTTCTTTAAATAAAATGTTGATTTCTACCTACATATATCAGTACTTCAAATCCATAAAATTTGAATTCAATTTTTTATATTATGTGCCAATAATTTGAACCTCCTTAGGAAGTATGCATGTGGAACCTCTCTTATTTAAACTGCAGATAGCTAGGGTCTGGTGTTCACTTTGCTTTTGACGTGTGTGTTGCCATCATGTTAGATCAAAGGAGCCCCCTAAGGCTCACAGAAAGAAGGTTATGGATGCCTATGAGTTTCGCAAAAATTTTAAAAAGATCACCAAATCATTTGAAGTCAATTATTCCAGTGTAAGGAAAATCATCTACAAGTGGTATAGATTTCATACAACTGCTCATTTGTCCAGGACTGGCCAGCCAAGCAAATTCAACCCAAAAACTTTTATGCTAAAAGAAATCTTCAAACACCCCAAAATTTAATTTCAGAATTTGCAGGTACTGTAACTCTTGTAAAAGGTTGATGTCTAAGCTTATGCATCTACAATCAGAACAAGATTAAAAATTTGACCTGCATGTGAGGAAAAAGCCTTTATTGTACAAAATGAACACTAGAGCAAGACCACAGTTTATCATTGATCATATAGGTAAAGACCAGGGGTCTCATATATAAATGGTGTGTACACACAAAAATGTTGTGTACATCCATTTTCACGCTCATTTCAAGATGTGTAAAAACTAAACTTGGTGTAAAGCCACTCACATTTTCACAGCAGCCCCTCACCTTGTGTACACACTTTTCTGCTCAGTTTTGCAAGCTAGCGGCACCCAGTATCAAAGCTGTGCTACTGTTTCTGTGTCATTCCCTTTCTTTTTCAAATTTGCATCCATGACATGGGTTGTATCAAACTGATTGTAATCAATCTGTAACAATATAATGGTGCACAGAATGGCCAAACTATTCCAACTATCATGGCTACTTTAGCGTTGTTGAAAGACATCGCAAATGGAAGGATCAGAAGAGAGCACATATTTTGAGATCATACTGATTTCCTGACACATGATGATGACCAGTTTATAAGTTGATTTAGATTTCTAAGAGCTATCCTTTTGGAGCTATGTGCTGAACTGCAACCAGTTTTACAAAGGCAGATTTTGAGAAATTGTGTTCTACCTGTTCCTTTGCAAGTTTTAGCCACTCTCAGGTTTTCAGCCACAGGAGCATTTCAATGTGAACTGGCTGACCGACTGGGTATTTCTTAGTCATCACTGGGTGGTGCCATGCCATCTGTATGGTATGCAATTATCCGCTTGTTATCTAGATATGTAAGATTTCTATACACTGTGGTTGAACAGGCAGACATTAAAGCGCAATTTGCAGCAATGTCCGGTTTTCCAAACGTAATCAGAGTGGTTGACTGCACATTGCTATAAAAGCACCATCAGAGAATTAATTTGCTTATGTAAATAGAAAGAATTTCCACTCTACTAATGTGCAAATTATCTGTGATGCAAAGATGTGTTTCGTTAATATTGTCACAGGATGGCCTGGCTCAATTCATGATTCATTCATCCTAAGAAATAGTAGTGTTGGAAACAAACTTGAAAATGGTGTTGTGCGTGATGGCTAGCTTCTTGGTAAGACATTTAATATTATCCCTTTGGTCAATTTTGTAAATTATCTGTATGATGTATCCATATAACATGATTACTTAGGTGAGAGCAGGTATCCTCTGAAGGCATGGCTTCTCATCCTGTTTGTCAACCCACTGACTGAACAACAGCAACATTATAATAACTTCCACTCTCGGGTTCGGGCTGTAGTAGAACATACATATGGCAGCTTAAGGGCATTGGCACTGCCTGGATAAAACTGGTGGAGTGCTGCTCTATAGTCCACAGAAAGTGTGTTGCATTGTGTGATCATGTAGTGTGCTGCATAATGTGGCACACAATCATGGCTTGTCCATACCTCAGGAGATACCATATGATGAACCTGCCCCTAACCCACAAACTGATCAGCCAAATCAGACAGCATTACAACTTCAATTGAGTATAATTAGCAGAATGCAAACACAGGTAAGCAGGTGCATCTTTTATTTTTTAAACCATTCATTTGATTTCTGGTCAATATTACATAGTACTGCCTTTATATTATGTAGTTCATTAGCTACATCTCTTACAGCATCCATTAATACATTTTGTGATTCCAGAACAATGTTTGTCACCACATGGCCAGATGATTTCCCAGCAGTTCCCGAGGCAGGGGTGTGTAAGCAACCAGCACCCGAAGATGTGCTTGGCACAGCACCAGCATCATCATCCTCACCTGGAGTCACGTCCCAGCATGGGGATCAACTTTTGTAGTATTATCTGGAACAGAATAAACATTGATTAATACCACTTCTGCTGCCTGATTGTTTGTCTACTTAAACATGCAAATTATTTACATGAGTATGGATAATGGTAAGCTCAAAAAAATAACTCACTTTCACCAGGGGTGATGTCAGAATCTCCTTCACTCACTGGTAGAATGCCAATTGTAAGTGTCTCACAAATTATTACAGCAACTCACTGCACAAATGGTGTGAGCCCCGGAGTTCTGCAACCTCCTCTAGTGCTGTTGACACTCAGTCGATGGGCTGAGACTCGTCTCTTCACGGGAAATTTGATGTCTTTTTAATTTTGAGCACTGTGCGACTTTCTGAACCTGAGCTTTTGAGTGCCTTTGCAACAATGTGCCACTCCATTATTTTCCTTTTATTGCTTGTACCACTGCTTATGCCACCAAATAGTATGTTTTTCCCTTGCCTCCACATTACTTAGCAGGACCTCCATTTTGTATTCGCTGAAGTTTTTTTTTTACCTGCTTTTGCCATTGTCTTTTGACAAAACACTGAACGAAAGGAGCTATTTATATTGATTTGCATATTCAAATATGCAAAGTTATGGGAGGAGTTGGGGTCTGGGTGTAGGCACGTGCACGTGCATTAAATTTCACATTCATTAGGATTTATTAAGGGGAACTGCATGGAACTTGGCGTACGCATAGTTTTATTCATCTGGATTTTTTTATGCATACGCACATTTCCGGTTTTGTCCATACACCATGTTTTACTGTAAATTCTACTCAAGGTGCTATACATGAGGACCCAGGCCTTCTAGAACAAGGTGCTATGGACAGATGAATCAAAGATAGAGTTGTTTGGCAATAATAACAGTAGACATGTTTAGTGTAAACTGGAGACAACATTTCAGGTGAAGTACAGTACCTCATATCAACTGTGAGCTTTGGTGGTGAAAATATTATGGCTTGAGGTTTCTTTGATGGCTCAGGGCCTGGGCATCTTGCAATCATTGAATCAATTATGAATTCTGCATCATAAAAAAGTGTGCCTGAGGAGAATGTGAGACCACCTGACTGAAGGCTGAAGATGAACTGGAAACTGACCATTCAACATGGTAATGATCAGAAGCACATTAGCAATCCAACAAGGAATAGCTCAAAAAGAAGAAATGGAGGATTATGAACAGGACTAGTCAGAGCCCTGATTTGAATCCAATTGAAATGTTGTGGAAGGATTTGAAATGGACAGTACATGTAGTAAAACCCGCAAACATCTTGCAACTGAAGGAACTTTTCATGGAGGAATGGTCAAAAATTTCAGAGTCGATGTCAGGGACTGGTGGACTGTTTTGCAAAATACCTTCAAGAATGCATTTCTGATAAAGGGGATGATTCCAACATCTGAGGCCAAAGGTGTGTTCCCCCCAGTAGACCACTACATCTACTGATATTTTTGTCAAAGAAATGATTGAAAAGGACCAATTTTCAATATGTTTTATTCAAGGTCACCATAATCTTTAGGCACTCTTTGCATGAAGAACTATTGTTTATCTGTTCAAATATTTTGAAAAAGGGAATAATTTACATGGGGTGTACTCACTTGTTCACAAGACTGTATTTATTTCACATTCCAAACAACAAATGTCTCGCATAATTGTTTATAATTTCATTATGATGCTTCTTCTCCAGATATCAAATAGATGTGTAACCCCAACATGTCAACAGGAATCCGTTAAAAGGTCATGTCTCATCCCAACATATCTCTGGGAGATGCATTTCAGGACTACTGCCCTTCAACATTTCCAGATATAAAATCACCTACAGTAACTTAAATAAATCTTACCCCTCTTAAAACCACAAACTGTCCCTTATGTTCAAAATTGAATACTCACATCAAAGATGCTAAAATTAACAGATCTCACAATGCCCAAAACATGACATAATTATCCATTCATCCATCCAACTCACCATTTTCTAACTGACCTCTTGAGTTCAGTATTGTCACAGCTTGTGTAGAAACCAAACATACACAGGATGCCAGTCCACTATGGTGCCCACTCATCCAAACACTTAAACTCACACATATTGTGCCAGTTCAGACTTCTCAGTTAACCTAATCTCCACATATTTGAATGTCAGAGGAAAACTAAGATAGAGAGAGAACATGCACACCCCACACAGACAGGATCTGAGCCCATGACTCTGGCAATGTGAGACAGCAGTTTAATTTTAAATAATGACTTTTAAATACACACATCAGAAACAGATTTATAGGGTTGAGACACCAAGATTTATTGATGTAGAAAACACTTTGAGTCAGAAGAACACAGAGTCAGCAGAAATGTTGAAAGCTTTCACTAAGGCATTTACAGGAGAGAACTGTGCCATCTTGTTCCAGCTTGTTGAAAGGGTGAGGCACCTGCTGTCAGCTTGCAAGTTCACTAAAGACAAGATTTGCTAAGATCTGCAAGTGTTGACAGGAAATAAGTCACAAGGGCCAAGACAATTTATAATTGCCCCTCAGGCACTCATATGTCATAACCAGTAGAAACATATTGACCTCTGCTGTCGTGGAAAATAGAAGATATTATTACCATTACCACAGGCCTAAATTCAACAGATAATAGCCAACGTCAGCATTTGTGAAAAGGAGAGGTTTCTTTGCAGTAGTAACAGATACACCATCTCCCACCATGTAGCCTTTTACTGCTCTTTCTTTCATACATGCTGGAGTTAACCTTCTGACCTTTTTAAAGAAGGGCTGAAGCCTGTCCCAGCACAATGAGGTGCAGTGGAATACAAATCGGAATAGATGTTGCAGCAACTATTTAATGTTTTAGTGATATCATTTGGGTGGCGGTTGTGTTGTCCTGTGATATCATTTGGAGTGGAGGTTCTTTTGTTCTTATGTCTGGAAGTTACTTATGCCCATGAAAGCAGGGTCTTTAGACTCATCGTCTGTGATAGGAGGAAGAAGAACTACTGCTTCTAGTTGGTGTGACCTGAGCATACAGTTAGGATGCACCTTGGGTGTCTACCATGGTAGGGGTGACCCAAGCCACGGTGTATGGATTATATCCCTCTGGCCAGGGAATTCATCACAAGTTGGTAAGTACCAAGAGCAGCTTATATCCCAGTGAATTGGTGTTCTGAAATGTAAAGTGTGGGAGTAAGCAGAGTGGCACAGTGGAAGCATGCTGGGCCCATAACCCAGAGGTTGATGGATCAAAACCATCCTCTGCTATGCAGTTTTGATGGCAGGGTGGCCTGCTCTGTTGGTACTACAATTTTGCCATCGTAACTCTTAACATGTTATGACAGAAACAAAATAACCACTACATATCCTACCATGTGGATTTAATGAAGTCCTTCCAGTCGTTCATATATCTCACTACCACTTATCTCCAGTCTCTTTATCTGACTTCCTCTTTCCTTCAAAACTATGTGACTATGTATAGGACCACCACAGCTATAAGTCTTAGACTAAGAGTACTTTTGTTGCCACTGTCTTCTCAACAGACAAGGTCTGTCCTTCCATCACTCTCAGTAAGTCAGCTTCTAAATCTAAATCTTAGGCCCTTCTATAAATAATGGGTCACTTCCACTATGCCTCTTAACTCCACATTCTGAATAATCCGATTTATCCTTAGGAACATGAGCTCAAGGACGCACTGGAGGACTTGAATCTCTTTTAAGCCTAATGCCAAAAAGCAGTTCTTCACACAAAGGGTCATAGGAGTCTAGAACAAACTACAAATTCAATAGGAACATAGGAACATTCACTTATACAGCACATTTCCATGTAAAATATGTAGCTCAAAGTCTAAAAATAAGTAAAAGTAATCAAATGAATTGCAATTACAAAGAAAATAGACACTTAAATAGGAAGAAAATACAATACACAGAAGAAATTAGTAATAGAAATCTGAATTCATGTTATTGGCCATTAATATTTACTAGGAATTTTGCCTTGGTAATAGTCAGCTAGTCCAGTGTACAGGTGTAGAATAGATACTGAGTAAAAAGTCACACCTGGATAGTCAGAATAACTTCATGTAGTTGCTTGATGTTTGAGGTTTCACTACATAAAGGTGCTTCCCATAGGGAAATCTTTGGAATAGCTGCGGCCCAGGTTGAGTCAGATCAGCAATGATGTTTATGGCACATATATAGCATTTGAAGGAGTGGTAAGTTACACCCTATGATCTTTTCAGAGGCTCAGACAATGCACTGCTGAACAGAGGCAGCATCAAACCAGACAGAGCTGAGGTCAGAGAGGACTGGACCAATATTTTCCTCATCTGGCACAAAAAGAGTATCCTCTGATGAGCTTTCTTGAGAATACATGTGATGTTTTCTTCCATCTTAAGGTTTTCTGACAGCACAGTACCCAGAAACCTAATCATAACCATAGGTTTAATTACTATTAAACACAGTTTTAGATCACTAATAATCATAATGCTAAAAGACAGAATCTGACACTATGGTCAGATGGTCAGGGAGGAGTGGAATGCTTGATGAAATAAAACTCCAATGGTTCCAAAGCCACTGGGCAATCTACTAAACATAATTGTGCTAAAATAGTTCCTTAGTGTTTTCATGCACTGCCCTAGAAGATCAGATGAAGTGAGATTTGTCAAAAATGGGAGCATCCTCATGCCTTCAAAGTCAGATACAGAGTACTTTGATCAGATAGCAGTGGTGCAAGATGCCACTGCAGAAAACAGAGAAGTAGTGGTAAGAGACCATTGTACACATTTCAGTACTTATTCAAATCTATTACAACCAGCAGAAACAAGAATTATAAAAAAGGTAAATTAAAGAAGTTGGTTTTTAGAAATGCATGATGGCAAAAGGATACCACATTAGTTCATTTTTTACTTGTCTCCTTAGGGAGTCAAGGCTGGGGGGGCTGTCAAAAAAACAGGGCCTGTTAAAGCCTGTTGAAGCATTCCTTGTGTGATTTTGGGCTATATAAGAAATAAGTTGTTGTTGTTGTTTTATAGGTTTATAGGGTCATTATTGTCAAGTGTAGTACAGTCAAATACTTACTTGCATCTATTTATCAACTTTCTGTCTTTCTTATCTGAAAAATTCCAAAATAATATTAGCATTATAGGAAAGAATTCCAAAAAAGTTTAATAATTTGCCTTTTTTAGTTTTTGGTGTAGAACAAGGGAAATTTAGTTCTCATGTTAAATTTCATTATCATATCCATCCATCCATTTCCCAACCTGCTATATCCTAACACAGGGTCACGGGGGTCTGATGGAACCAATCCCAGATTATTATATTTCATTTAAATTATTATTATTCATGACAGTTTGAAGAATTTCTGAGTACAGAAAAAAGAAAACTAATTTATATATCATCTAAATCTAAAGTACTTACCCTTTGCTGAAAATCTCTCACTATTACTGGTTCTCCGCTTCTCTTTATTTCAGAGTTTTATGCTTTGTGGCCACTAGGGGGCATACCAGCACCCAATCCCCAGAGACAACTACCACAAACACAGCCCTGGCTTCAAATTCAGTTCTTTCATTTAACAATCAAAGTGTACCTTGTACAGATTTCTTCCTCACACTGCCACAAAAGGGTTCCAACACCCAACAATACCGTGTGGCACTTTCTTCAGTCCTTTATTCGCTTTGCTTTCTTAAACTCCACCCAGGCGAGTGTTGTCTTGACCCAACTACAACTCCCGGAGCCAAGTGGAGGGCGCCCAGAAGCAACCTCTGAGTGGCCCAGCCTGTGGACCCACCACAAACACAGAGAGAAACCGAGAGAAACACATTTTGTGAGCCTTCAGAAATTCCTACATAAAGTCCTACAGTAGTATAGACCATGACTGCAACACTCTGTGTAGCCTAGCAACATTCAACCCACAATGCAGCGCGCAGTTGTGTGTCTAGAAGTAGTGGTAGTAGTCTATGATACAATCTAACAACATGTCTTACTCAACCCCAATTTTTTTTTATTAAGCTGATATCAGATTACATCAATACAGCAGTTTATCTATACTAATTAATAAAAGGCAAAGCCCTCACTGACTCACTGACTGACTGACTGACTGACTGACTCACTCATCACTAATTGTCCAACTTCCCGTGTAGGTGGAAGGCTAAAATTTGGCAGGCTGATTCCTTATAGCTTTCTTTCAAAAGTTAGGCAGGTTTCATTTCGAAATTCAACGCGTAATGGTCATAACTGGAACCTCTTTTTTCGACAATATACTGTAATGGACGGCAGCTTGATGGCCGTGGGAGGCGGAGTTGAGTGTCACGTCATCACGCCTCCCACGTAATCACGTGAAAAGACTGTGAATGCAGTAGGGAGAAATGAAGTAAGAGCCGCAAACAGCGAAGAACAAAAAATTCATTAAACAATTGAGAAGGGAGCGAGTGAAGCATACAAGCATCTTCATAAGGGAAACAAAGCACGGTTTAAAACATAAGTTTAAATTAAGTTTATAGAAACGCTCCCGCTGTGGATTGCAATAACATATTTGCGAGATAAAAGTTTAATGAGAAGACACGAGGTATAAACGAACCACATGCCGTGGCGCAACGTTAGGGGCAACACTTTCAACCATTCTATGATCTGCTTCTTGCAACTGAAAGACGGCACATGGCGGATGTTAGCCGACTTGCTGACCGCAACGTTAGGGGCTTCAACTCTGGCGCTGACGATAGAGATTCGATTCACGAGAGGGAATGCAGTGAGTGTGTATGCCTGATGAGCCCAGAATTAGGGAGAAACACGTGTCGCATACTCTTTGCATTATTTGAAAGTAAACTATTAAAACCATTCTATGATCAGCTTCTGGGAACAGAAAGAGGGCACGTGGCAGATGTAAGGCGACTTCCTGACCAACCACAAGCGTAACCTGGCAGGTAACCACCCATACAGTTAGATTGTGATTCAGAAAACGAATGCCATGAATGTAATTACCACGATCTACATACTGTCAAATAAACGAAACATACGCCGTAGCGCGACAGCTGTGAAAAGCGAGGTTCACAAAAAAACAGATCCTTAACAAATTGTTATTGGTATATTTTCGATCCGTTTAAAAAGGTTTTCTTTTCTTCTTAAAAAATTAAAAGCAGTACTTCGCCGCAACGAAGCGCGAGAATTTTGCTATATATATCTGCTTCTCGCAATTAAAAGAGGGCACATGGCGGATTTTAGACGACTTCATGACCAAACATAAGTGTTACCTGCCAGGTAGGATTACCACTTTTAATACAAAAAAATAAGGGACGCATACTGCAGCGGGTGCCACATCTCAGTGCCAACAGTTTGCAGACTCTACTTAAAAGACCCGCCCTCCTCACTGGACAGTTAAAAAGACCAATCAAACTAACGAGGACATCAAGTATTACCCAATCAAAAGTAGGAAAGGAGGCATCTTCATAAAATGCGTGTGGGATGATTTGCATGAGACGCTGCTTTAAAAAAAATGATAAAAAAAATACGGGACAAATCCCGTCCCATATTGATTCAAAACGGGACGCACAATTTCATTCTCAAATGCGGGACGATTCCGTATTTTAAAGGACGGGTGGCAACCCTACAGTGCCAGGTAACCACCCATACAATCAGATTGTGATTCAGACTAGGAATGCAATGAATGTAATTACCCCAATCTACATACAAGGCGAAAGTCTTGCAACATTCAAAGATGATGGTTTGGGATAAGTACACCATACAACATAAAAGAGCTTATGAAGCCTTGAACCGAAAAAAGCAAGATCTCAGAGATCGTAAAAAAAAAAAAAAAGAGGTAATGTCGTTTTACTCGCTGTAGATTTTAGTCAAACATTACCAGTTATTCCACGAGGGAGACCAGCAGATGAACTCAACGCGTGTGTAAAATCCATGCTTCTCCACGCTCGGTTATATGTCGCGTGTTCTCGGGTAGGTTACACCAAAAAATGTATACATTTAAGCATGTAATGGGCAAACAAAAAATGAGGTATACCCGAAGGCACTGCAGTAGTACTCAATGTAACTTTACTTCTTAAATGTTAATGTTTTTACTGTTTAATAATTTATACGCTTCTTATTTGTTGTTCAAATTCTTTTATCAAAATACCAGTGACAGCGCAATGCACGATAACATGGAGTGAATACACCATACGCATCCGCCCACGGCCGCCCTGGTGTGCGCAGATAGGAGTTGATTCTACAATAAAATAAAATAAAGATAAAAAGAGTAATCTGCGGTGGGTTGGCACCCTGCCCGGGATTGGTTCCCTGCCTTGTGCCCTGTGTTGGCTGGGATTGGCTCCAGCAGGCCCCCGTGACCCTGTGTTCAGATTCAGCAGGTTGGAAAATGGATGGATGGATAAAAAGAGTAATACAATCATCACCCATAAAGTGGATAGTAGACGTGACGTACTATATGTGTACCAGATTTCAAGTCAATAGGTGAAACGGTTTGCGAGCTACAGGTGATTTAAAATCCTGGACAGACAAACAAATAGCCACGGTAGCAAATTACAGAAGAAGATTTTACTGTTTAATAATTTATATTTATATGAAATGTGCTTCTTATATATTACTTCATATTCTCATATGATAATGATGTTAATGTTGTTTATATTGATTTCTATGTTATTGAAACTGCATGTATGTGTGTATATGTATGTATATATATATATATATATATATACTGTACTAGCAAAATACCCGCGCTTCGCAGCGGAGAAGTAGTGTGTTAAAGAGGTTATGAAAAAAAAAGGAAACATTTTAAAAATGACGTAACATGATTGTCAATGTAATTGTGTTGTCATTGTTATAAGTGTTGCTGTCTTTTATATATATATATATATATATATATATATATATATATATATATAATATACACACACACATAAACATATATATACATATACATATATATAACATATCTACATATACACATATCTACATATATATACATATACACATCCACATATATATATACATATATATATATATATATATATACACATATCAACATATATATACACACACATATACATACACACACACACACACATATATATATATATATATATATATATATATATATATATATATACATATACATATATACATATACACACACAGACACATATATATACATAAATATTTACATATCTACATATATACACATCTCCATATATATACACATATATATACATATCTATATATATATATATATATATATCTAGACATACATACATAGATAGATTGACACATATATATATACATATCTACACATATATATATATGTAATTGT
>NC_041396.2:250365429-250390429 GCF_900747795.2 Erpetoichthys calabaricus
CATTTGGAAGTTGCAGACATATGTTGCATATTAAACATTTCTTTAGCCTTAGCTTTTAAAGCATTGCTATATGTTTTACAGTTTAATAATGCACAGTTTAATTTTCAGTAAGTTGTATTAGTTTTTTTTTAATTACCTGCTTTTTTAACATTAGTTATATTGTATGTATGTAATCAAACAATGCGAGATTAACCACAAGTCTATTCGAGATTTAAGGGTTTTATTAGTCTTGGACCAAATGAAGAGTTTAGAATCCGGGTGGAAAACTCTGAAGACATCAGATAAACATAATGAATCACAAAAAGAGTGAATAACTGCGTTTACATTGTTATGCTGCTGTTTACGGGGATGCCTATCAAAATTTAAATCAGGAGCTTCATCTAAGTCTCCTCCTATTTTAAGTGAAGCAGAAGGATATTTACTTTTCAAGTTTATTACCGTTCTTATTATATCTTGAAAGAGAGTTCTGTTTAGGGAAGAAACATTATAACCATATATATTTGCAAAAATATAGTGATGATCTTCATATTTTAAAACAACCATTATCCATCTTCCTTCAGTAGAATAGTGTTGTTCAAGCACAGAGCCATTAAACCTACAATCAAATAAGAGAGCCACTCCAGCTGTGTGGTTAGTACCATGGCAGAATAGAATCTTACCTCTTCATTGATTGTGCCAACATTTTTCATCCCTTTCACAAGAGTTAGTTTCTTGAAAAAAATAAATATCATTTTCCCTGGCTTTACAATACAACAATAAAGCTTTCCCTTTAGTAGCACCCCCAATCCCTCAAACATTAAGAGAAAAAAGATTAAAAGATAACATCTGCACTTTAAATAACAAAGCTAATATATTGCCTTATAGTTAAAGTACCTTGACTACAAATAGATTTCTAATAAACCCAATTTATTTATTATACTCAAACTAAATATTCAATATGTTTCTCAAATTGATGACAATGAGTTCATTATAATTTCAAAATGTCTTGAACTTTAGTATATGAACTCTAGTCCCAGTAAAGCATCCTGATGAAAGGTTCAAAACAAGATTGGTCTCATACTAATTTATTTATTGTAAGAAACCTTTTCTCCTTTGATATAAGCAAAGGGGTCTCTAAATCCAGCTTGTTTCCCTTCTTTTGTCGTTTACTCCACTATTGGCCACAACTCGTTCCATACTTGTTTGTCTGCTTTTGTAAGGTTTTCAAAAATAGAAATGTGATTTTCTTTTAAAAGTGAAGAAAGTCTAGCGTCTTTCCAAATTTTGTCACGGTGGAAGCGTGAAATAAATTGAACAATTACTCTCCATGGCTTCTTGTCAGAGTTCTTTGGGCCAAGATGGTACACAATGTCAACAGAGTCGCCAAGTTTGTCTTTCAGGTTAGGCCATTTTTTTTCAAACATTTCCACTGCTTCTTTTTAAATATTTTCTCATACTCTCTCTGGATTTCCAGATATTCTTAAATTCCACCTCCTTTTGTATCTGTCTAAGTCATCTCATTTATTCCATAAGGATTCATTATCTACTTTTAGCGAATCCACTTCTTTCTGTAATAATTCCACTGCTTTATGAATACCCTCACATTGTTTTCCTAAGTATTCAAGGGAGTAGGCGATATTCCAAATAGAATGTTCAATAGTTTAACCTTTAACCTGTTTTTCAATAGACACTAGTCTATTAATAATCATATTCTGGCAGCAAGCAAGGATGCTCGGGAAACCTCCCCCAAAGCACATGAAGAAAATTTTTTTTCTTTCAACGCAGGGCTTCAGGACTTCTCTGGTGAACTCACAGCCTCTGTTGAACTCACAGCCTCTGTTTCAAAAGACTCCTTCACTAATGCTTTTCATGCA
Source organism: Erpetoichthys calabaricus (assembly GCF_900747795.2). Taxonomy (NCBI): domain Eukaryota; kingdom Metazoa; phylum Chordata; class Cladistia; order Polypteriformes; family Polypteridae; genus Erpetoichthys; species Erpetoichthys calabaricus. The sequence continues at coordinate 250,367,283 of NC_041396.2, forward strand.
TAGTTATGCATGTACTGAACTCCTGAAGAGGACTGAGAATTTTCCATTTCTCTATCTAAAGCTTTACTCACCAATCGCTTTTTTGTGTTGGTGGCATCTTAGTGGATCCTGATCGTGTACTCACTGCCAAGCATCAATTTTATTTATCTAACTGTATGAAACATTTTTCTATAACTATAAAGATCTAGATTATATTTGGTCTGTAGCATGAACATTAACTTGGGAACCAAAAGCTGAAGTTTAACTCAGAGTATACCACCACACCTGCTACATCTACTCCACCATCTTGGCTGGACTGACAAATATTTGTTTATTTAACTGCCAAATCGAAACACCAAACCAATGTGTTCAATTAGCAATGAGTGCAATGCGGCACTTAAAGATTACAATGTACAGGGGCACCACATTGAGAAACACCAGACATTCCACACAAACTTTGCCAGGGGATCACAGAAGCCGTACTACCATGGTGTGGTCATGCACAGCCCAAGAGAGAGAGCTACAGCAGCTTCACTTAATGTTTCATTGATCTTGGCAAAGAAGAAAAGGCCATTCACAGACTCTGAAACCATGTAAGACGACACAATTAAAACGAGTGTGACATCAGCTATTAAAAATGTACCTGTGTCAGACACTTCAGACATTCGCAAGGTTGAAATTCTTGCTACAGATGTGCTTGAAACACTGTTAGAAAACCGGAGAAAAGCTGATGGCACGTCTATAGCAGTAGATGAGTCCACAGACAAAACTGATACTGCACAATTGTGCAAGTATGTCAGTTTTATTAACGGCAAATGCATCTGATAGGAACTGCTCAGCTTACTGCCATTAGAAGGACACACAACAGGAGAAATAGCTTTTGAGAAAATTTTAGCTTTTTTCAAAGACAATGGTCTGAAAATTAAGCATATGTGCTTCGCCTGCTCAAGAGATACTCGTCGAATGTGGCAGGGCATCCAAACCATCACAGATTATAAGGCCCCACCGCATATGTGTGTTAACGACACCTCTCTTCCAGACGCTCTTAACACCTTCTATGCCAGGTTTGAGACACAGAACAATAAACCAGTATGGAAGACCATCCCCTCGTCAGACAATCAAGTTTTGTCCCTGTCTGCAGCTAGTGTGAGAAGGACTCTCATCAGGGTCAACCCACACAAAGCTGCTGGACCAGATAACATACCTGGACGTGTGCTCAGAGCTTGTGCTGACCAGCTGACTGATGTCCTAGTGGACATCTTCAACATCTCCCTGAGCCAAGCTGTTGTGCCACAATGTTTTAAAAACACCACCATCAGACCTGTCCCAAAGACAGCTACAGCCTCAGAACTCAATGTCTATCGCCCAGTGGCACTCACTCCAATCATTATGAAGTGCTTTGAGCGGTTAGTTTTGAGTCACATAAAGAATCAGCTGCCCCCGAAACTGGACCCTGTACAGTTTGCATATCAATCAAATCGATCAACTGACGATGCAATTTCAATGGTATTCCACCTGATCCTGTCACATCTGGATCACCGCAATGCACATGTAAGAATGCTGTTCATTGATTTCAGCTCAGCATTCAATACTATCATTCCCAGGCAGCTGATCAGTAAGCTGGATCTGCTCGGACTCAACACCTCCACCTGCAACTGGATTCTGGACTTTCTCACTGAAAGACCTCAAACAGTACAGATTGGGAATAAAAGATCTAACACCATCACACTGAGCACAGGTGCCCCCCAGGGTTGTGTGTTGAGCCCGCTACTCTTCACGCTGTTGACCCATGATTGCACCTCCAACTCTGACACAAACCACATTATCAAGTTCGCTGATGACACTACAGTAGTGGGACTCATTGAGAACGACGATGATGCGGCGTACAGAGAAGAGGTGGAACGGTTGGCACTTTGGTGTAAAGACAATAATCTGTCTCTTAATGTTGAAAAGACAAAAGAGTTGATTGTTGACTTCAGGAAGACAAAGGCTGTCCATCTCCCACTCAACATTGATGGCGTCACAGTAGAGAGAGTGAAGAGCACCAAGTTCCTAGGTGTTCATATCACAGAGGACCTGTCCTGGACCAAAAACACCAACTATCTAACAAAAAGAGCCCAGCAGCGTCTTTACTTCCTGCGACGACTGAAGAAGGTGCACCTCCCTAAACCCATACTTACCACCTTCTACAGAGGCACCATAGAGAGCGTCCTGACCAGCTGTATTACAGTCTGGTATGGAAACGGCCATGCCTCCGACCGCAAAGCCCTTCAGAGGATTGTGCGGACTGCTGAGTGCATCATTGGCAGCTCTCTACCCAGCCTGCAGGAGATCTACACCTCACGCTGCCTTCATAAAGCCACTAGCATCATGGCTGACCCCCACCACCCCTCCCACCAACTGTTTACTCCTCTTCCATCTGGAAGACGACTCTGCAGCATCAGGAGCAGGTCTGCGAGATTGTGCAATAGTTTCTTTCCCCAAGCAGTCCGGCTCCTGAACACCATGCTGCCCTCCTCCACACTGGACTCTTTAATCCACACACTCTCTGGAATAAATAATACTACGTAATACTGTATGTTTTTTAGTTATATATATATATATATATCTGCACCTTTTTACTCTGGAGGACGATATTTCGTCCCACTGTGTACTGTAAGTATATTGTTAGGATGACAATAAAGCTCTACTACTACTACTACTACTACTACTTATGACAGATGGGGCTCTATCCATGGCAGGAAAATTGAGTGGTTTGGCAGCACGTTGGTCCACTCTTCCACCTCAGATGATATCCTTACACTGCATTGTGCATCAGACGGGGTTGTGCACAAAATTAAGTAGAGAGCACAAAACTACAATGGACAGCATGATGGCTACAATTAATTTTATTCCCTCCACATCAAGCATTACACCAACACCGCTTATTCCGAATTCTGCTGTCAGAAATGTCTGCTGAGCACCTGCTTTTGCACAATAATGTTAGGTGCATATCCAAAGGCAACGCACTGGAGCATTCCATTGATCTCAGAAAGGAGATCCTTCACAAATTTCCTCCTCAGCAGCAAGTCAAAAAAGGCAAAAACACACTGTAATCGCATACTGGACAACAACTTTAAAGTCGATGTCTGCTTTCTGAGTGACATATTCAAACACCTGAATGACCTAAATGTGGGATTACAAAGCAGAGATAAAACATTAATTGAACTTGTGGAACAGATACTCACATTCCAAGTCAAATTAAACCTTTTTGTGACTGCATGAACACAGGCCGAATGCTACATTTTCAACTGCTCCAGAAATGCATTTCATCCCTGGCATAAATCGGAGATGTGATGACAGATGTGATGATAACCATGGCACAGGGGCTTTGCACTACTGAGCCTGCAAAGATTAGGACTGATGTCAATGCACATCAGTTCCATAACGTTAAGAAATAGCAATTATTGTGCTCAGTATGTTTGGATCAACATACTCATGTGAATCGAGCTTTTCACACATAAACTTAATACAAAGCCAAAAGTCACTGCTCTTATGCAGAACAGAAAATGTCACTTCTCCCATTAAAAAGGTCAGCAGGGTAACTGTAGCCACATATTAACATAAAGTGGGTTGTGTAACAAAGCTATGTCTAATCACACATGTGGTGATTAAAAACAAATCTCTGTTTCCTCAGTGTGCAGTAGAGGTTGTATTCATGGGTATTAGTTACTGTTATCACTTGTTATGGGTTTGTACACCGATAGCTTTCATGGCATTGATAGTTCTTTTCTATTCCATTAAATGCACTTTGTGAGGTGCCTGGCTCAGATGTGAGAAAAACAAAATTATTTCAAAAATGCAAACTACAGTATTGCTACTACCCCAGATTCTGTTCAGTCATAGATTTTTTTGATGTGCCGGTGTCAGTGACCAAATTTAAAAGGGAATCAATGAATAAACATTGTTTCCTTTTCAATGCATTTGTGTTGGTTTAAAATGTATTATTACCCGCTGCTTACTGGCCAATGAAAATGTCTGGTAAAGCTAAATTTATTGGTTTGAAAATCTGCGCCAAACTGAATTTGTAATTGAACAGCCTTGCACTAAACTGACCTGCCCGGTTCTCAAGTTCATCCTGGATTTTGTTCCGAGGCTGTTAGGACGTCAGCTCCGATGTGCAGTAGTTGCTGTAATGTCCTTTCACATCTGGATCCTGGAAAGGAAAGGAGATGTTGTCACTCCCTTCCTGACCATCCATTATCATGGCCTCCTGGCCAGGTATGGGAGGAGAGTCAATACCAGTTGGGATGCCGGTTTGTCATATGTTTGCTGTCAGGATAATAATTAAACCAGTGTTTGAGAATTTAAGGTTACAATTGAGAATTTAAGGAGACAGACACTTTAACACATAAGAAGGAGCAAGACTGTTCAGAACCTTATACAGTATAAGAGTATTTCAATATCAGTCTTAATGGACACAGGAAACCAATGAAGCAATATTATTGTGTTCATATTCATATAGAAATCTTAAATGCTTTGAAAAGAACTAGAAGATATTTGCAACTTCTTCATCTTTCAGCTACTCCCGTTAGGGGTTGCCACAGCGGATCATCCTCTTCCATATCTTTCTGTCCTCTGCATCTTGCTCTGTTACACCCATCACCTACATGTCCTCCCTCACCACATTCATAAACCTTCTCTTAGGCCTTCCTCTTTTCCTCTTCCCTGGCAGCTCTATCCTTATCATCCTTCTCCCAATATACCCAGCATCTCTCCTCTGCACATGTCCAAACCAACGCAATCTCGCCTCTCTGACTTTGTCTCCCAACCGTCCAATTTGAGCTGACCCTCTAATGTACTCATTTCTAATCCTATCCATCCTCATCACACCCAGTGCAAATCTTACCATCTTTATCTCTGCTATTCAATTACTTACCATAGACAACAAAAAATAAAAATAAAAAAAAATCAACAGAATCTTTGATAAACAGTGATGTTTATTCAGCCTACGCCATATCTTAATTGTCATGCCTCTTCAGTGATGTCATCACAGGTTGAATCCATGGCCTCAATAAGTGTGATCTGATCATTTAGAGTATTGTCATAAACCTTCCAGCACTATGCTAGAAAAGACTCCTCGATTGCATTGAAGAATGGTTAGTATGGTGGAAGGTACACCATTGATATTCTTGGACAGGCTTGGAACCACTTCTGAACTACTGCACTATGATGGAATGTCACATTATCCCATATGATGACAAAGTTGGCCAATTGTTTCCCCTTCATTGCTTTCCTCGCCATTAATTGCTCTGCAAGCTCAACAAAAGAACCCCAGAAGATGAGTTGCACTATAGGCCCCAACCATACCATGACTCCATTTTGTTCTATTGCTGAACCACATTGTCCTGGGACTTCTATTGTAGCTCTGTAACCAATGAAATGTTAAGCATGCCTCCTTTTCTTGGTCACATTAAATCCTACTTCATCCACAAAAACACAATCATTTCCATATCCATCATCCTCTGGAAAAGAAGAAGGAGTACATGCAGTTCAATACAGTAAAGTGATGTCACAATGCATACCATAAGCATGAATGCAATACAGTTTATGGAATACTACATCAAATTATGGAGTACATACAGTAATGTATATCAGACCAAATGAGTACATTAGGCTGATTCAAATGTCCACAAAGTCTAATACTACATGACTTAACTTTATGAAGTGCAGGCGTACAGAAACATATTCATACCACAGCTCTGGCACTGTTCTGTTCAAATGGTTCCTTATAGACCTGCTTCACTGTAACCAAATTACTTTTTAAAAGCTGGACAATAGAAGCCAAGCTTACAGTGCTGATACTTTAAAAGATATCATTGTCTTGAATGATTTTCTCTTTAATGTCTTTCAGGCAGAGGGCATTGTTGTCCAGAACCACTACTGTGGCGAGTGGCTGGGGGCTGTACCCAGCCGGGACACCCGGAAGGACCAAAGGAGGGCTTATGCCTCTTCCAGACCACGAGGGGGCGACCGCCCTGGTGGCAATGGGGAATACGGGAAAGGAGCTTGGAAGCTCAACCCTATAGGGGCCCGTGGTCACCGCCAGGGGGCGCCCCAATGCCTAAGGAACCCTGGCCCTCAGCACTTCCACCACACCCGGAAGTGCTGGGGGAAAGGAGACCAAGGACACCCAGAGTGCTTCCGGGTGCAAAGCCAGCACTTCCGCCACACCAGGGAGTGCCAGCAGGCGCTCATTGGGAGGTACCTGGAGCACATCCAGGTGGATATAAAAGGAGCCGCCTCCCTCCATTCGATGGCTGGAGTCGGGAGGAAGTGAGACAGAGCTTGGGAGGAGATGAGTGAAGGGGAACCTGAAGAGAGGCATTGTAGATAGGCCTGGACTTTGGGGGTGAAAGTGGGTTGTGTGCTGTGTCATTATGAAAATGTATAATAAACGTGTGTTGGGTTTTGTACCTACGGTGTCCGCCTGTCTGTGTCAGGGCCAGTCTCCACACAATAGTAGTCTCCTGTTCGACTGTAACTTTCAGCCACCAGCATATTGTCTTCTATCTACTCTGTGGTGTAAAGAAATCAGATATATTCCACTGTAATTAAATGTTATAAAAATAGAATGTATGTACATCATTTAAAGTATGTAGCAGACCATAAAGTAACTGTTTCATCGCTCTTTGGTAGCAGTAGTACTTACCAGTTTTCCCACTTGAAGATGCATATACAGTAATTGATGAAATTGTTGATCTGCTCAGATTAGGCTTAACCCTCACACCTGCTTTGCTCAATGTCAGCCCATGGTTAATTACAGTATAAACAATTGTTGCTTTTATTTAATTTGAAATGCATCTAGTTTGTCTTTGAAGACCCCATCCAGCTTTTCCACCTCGCATTTTCATGAATCGCATTTGATCAAAGAGACTGACCTGGTGAGCCCCTTTATGTGTGACTTAATACTGGAATGCAAATCAACAGATTTGGACTTTTGCATTCTCACAGAGTGTAAATGAGACTACACAGCTGCAACAAATTTCTGTACCTTAAGAAGTGCATGAAAGAAATGTAAATTATTCAGTAACTCTCAGGTGAAACCTGTACTCTGCGCACTCATTTATATTAAATATTTAGCAAGTTGTGTTTTCCTTGTGCTAGTTTGTGAAAAGCGAAGAGAATTCTATGAAGTGAATCAGAGATCATGCAGAGTTCAGTGAATGCATTTGAAGTTGTCATAACTATGTCACTGCATTTGCTGTGTTTGACTGCATTTAGCGACATTGTATCTGAACAATGGAGAAAAACGGTAAATGACTTGAGACCCATGGCACACTAAATTGAAGGGAAAGTGTGACCTCTGGTGGCTTTCCTAACAATTGCTCACCTTATATTCATTAGGTGTTTCCTTAAAAATAACGTTGTACTTAAAAATCCTGACAGTGAAATCATCTCATCCAGTTATAAGGAACCTCTTTAGACTTTAATGTGGTTTCAGATATTAGAAATACATACCTAAACTTTGAATTATTCATGCAAGTAAGACTTTAACTTTACAACTCTGTACAATAATGACTCCATAAACCTATAGACCTATTTAAATTTTAAATTTAAAAACCTATATATATATATATCCATACTCTTCCGCTTCTCCGAGGTCTGGTCGCGGGGGCAGCAGCTTGAGCAGAGATGCCCAGACTTCCCTCTCCCCGGCCACTTCTTCTAGCTCTTCCGGGAGAATCCCGAGGCGTTCCCAGGCCAGCCGAGAGACATAGTCCCTCCAGCGTGTCCTGGGTCTTCCCCTGGGCCTCCTCCCGGTTAGACGTGCCCGGAACACCTCACCAGGGAGGCGTCCAGGAGGCATTCTGATCAGATGCCCGAGCCACCTCATCTGACACCTTTCAATGCGGAGGAGCAGCGGCTCTACTCGGAGCTCTTCCCGAATGACTGAGCTTCTCACCCTATCTTTAAGGGAGAGCCCAAACACCCTGCGGAGGAAACTCATTTCAGCCGCTTGTATTCTCGATTTCGTTCTTTCGGTCACTACCCATAGCTCATGACCATAGGTGAGGGTAGGAGCGCAGATCGACTGGTAAATTGAGAGCTTTGCCTTACGGCTCTGCTCCTTTTTCACCACGACAGACCAATGCAGAGCCCGCATCACTGCCTCACCGATCCGCCTGTCGATCTCACGCTCCATTCTTACCTCACTCGTGAACAAGACCCCGAGATACTTGAACTCCCCCACTTGAGGCAGGATCTTGCTCCCAACCTTGAGAGGGCACCCCACCCTTTTCTGGCTGAGGACCATGGTCTCGGATTTGGAGGTGCTGATTCCCATCCCAGCCGCTTCACACTCAGCTGCAAACTCATCCAGAGAGAGCTGAAGATCACGGCCTGATAAAGCAAACAGGACAACATCATCTGCAAAAAGCAGTGACCCAATCCTGAGTCCACCAAACCGGACCCCCTCAACACCCTGGCTGCGTCTAGAAATTCTGTCCATAAAAGTTGAACAGAATCGGTGACAAAGGGCAGCCCTGGAGGAGTCCAACTCTCACTGGAAATGGGTTTGACTTACTGCCGGCAATGCGGACCAAGCTCTGACACCGGTTGTACAGGGACAGAACAGCCCTTATCAGGGAGTCCAGTACCCCATACTCCCGGAGCACCCCCCACAGGATTCCCCGAGGGACACGGTCGAACGCCTTTTCCAAGTCCACAAAACACATGTAGACTGGTTGGGCGAACTCCCATGCACCCTCCAGGACCCTGCTAAGGGTGTAGAGCTGGTCCACTGTTCCACGACCAGGACAAAAACCACACTGTTCCTCCCGAATCCAAGGTCCAACTATCCAATGGACCCTCCTCTCCAGAACTCCCGAATAGACTTTTCCAGAAGCATCTTTAGTAGGGGTATAGGGAGGGCATTGTGGTTTACAGACATTGCTGCAGGTCTCTGTATTATTGCAGAAGACAGCACCAGTGGCAATATGTGATAATGTTATAAATATGATTCAAAGTTGATTCATTTAATGTTTATTTTAAATTGCCACAATTCAAATCACAACACTGTATTAGCATCAAATCCTAAAATTATAACTGCCTGATCATAAAATTGACTTGGACAAATGTCTACGATCAAGGAACAGTAGAAGTCACTAAGGTTATCCTTTCTACCAAATTTTGAACAGCAACCCAGCATTCTGTTTAATCGTGGCTTATTTCTATTGCACATGCAGGTACATAATAGTGTTGCTTGTCTGAAAAAAAATGTAAGGTTTTTATTTGACCAAAAATGCATCACCAGTTAATTTGAGAGTTATTGTCACATATACACAGTCCAATTATCAACACAGAGCAGGAGGTCGCTGTCCTTGTCCAGCACCCTGGATCTTGCTTTGTTGTTATGTATGAAGCAAAATCACAAGATAATAGGTAGTGATGAGAGAAATAGTGTAAAGTTTCACAAATCTGATCCTAAACTTTATTTCATATGCCATTTCAAAACCTTAAGACTCCCTAAAAACGGTGTTTTATAGTTTTAAAAGATGTTTTAGGGTTTGAAAGAAAGAAGTGTTGGTCCTTAAGGGTTTGGCAATACCATGCACCCTTTTAAGACCCATATTTTTCTCATAAGAGGGACTAGATAAAAATAGATGGACAAAACTGTCTGTTAGAAATTCAACATGACTTAACAGAACCTGCGATTAGAAAAATTATGTACTGCTAGACAAAGGCTGCAATTCAGCATGAGAACAAACTTTTTATCCAAATTACTTGAGAAGAAAATGTTGGACCTGCAGTTTTAGTTAGAATCCCACTTTGGCCAGAACAAAACTTTGTGCATGTTTATAATGGTATCCTCCTATAGGCCACAGAACACTCTTGTTACCAAATGGGAGTTGCTGTCCTCACATCAGTACTGGTTTTTGAGTTGTCCCCCAACATTATAACCCCTCTACCCAATACACCATATAGCTTGTATTTTAAGTTGGACCAATGGCAACACACATTCATGAAAATCAATTCAGCCAGTGTTGGGTGATTGGTGAACAAAAAAAAAAACAGCTTATGGTTTTATTTACATACACCGTAAAAAAAATCAGACAGTAAAACTTAAGAAGTGCTGGGTTTCCAGGCAGGAATCCCCATCTAGTCAGCAAGAAGATTGGAAACTTAAGAGGAATATAATTGCCAAAAGGCAAAATGGAAGGAGTGTCTCTTCCTTCCTAAAAACAGCTTCCACTCCCAACAGGTGTGCTTCCTTCAACATTCCTTGGTCAAATAATGATGAATTAATGGAGTGGTTGAGACTGAGAGGGCCAGATGTAATATCATTCTTCATAGGTTGGGCTTCTTCTGGCCTTGAAACAGAAGCAGGAACATACTAAGGGATGGAAATGCTGCCCTTTTTTTTCAGCCCCACTGTGTTCAGTGAAACTCTCCCCTTTGAGCCACTCTCCAGACTCACACATTTGACAATATATATATTTATATATAAATTATGTGTATATACACGCAAACATTCACAAATAGATAGAGAGGAGCCCACAGCAAAGGAAAGAAAAAAGAAGTAAAATAATCTGGAAAAAGAGAAACCACAATCACAGACCACCACTCAATCGACCCTTGACTAACTGCACACCAGGGGGTCAATTTTGAACAGTAGAGCTGAAAGAGTTATATTGTAGAATGAAGATTTCAACACTGAAGGAGAAGTAAGGCCAGGAAATTTGCAACAGGAGGCAAACAGCAATAGACGCAGTTATAAGACACCTTTGTTGGATAAGGGAAAGTGATGAAAGAGAAGGAAGGTACAGGGGGAGGAGGAGGATTTAAGGAAACAAATCATGGAGAGAGTTCTGGATACATAATGCCAGAGTGTAGCAGCAGGATGTTAGTCCAAAGAGATAGGGAGAAAGGTGCCAGGAAGTTAAAGTTGGCAGAGATGATAAAGAGAGTCTAATTGTAAATTCATGAGGTGGTGTCTCCAGGGTGTAGGATATCCTTAAAAGCTAATTGCCTCAGCTCTGTTTTGTTGTGGCTAAGCATAGCCCACCAGTCATGAATCTAACATTTCCCCCCACTCTGTGAATGGGACAGCTCCTAAACTGTGACAGCATGTTTCAGTGAGTTCAACATCAGGTTGGTTGTCTTATGTACAGTTCTGGGGCCTCATTTTATAACTCCATGCATAGAATTCACACTAAAAAATGACATACAGACAAAAGTGGAAATGCGTGTACGCACAAAAAAAATTCAGATGCACAAAACTACGTGTAAGCTAACTTCCACGCACTTCTGCTCCATAAATTTCTCCGTAAATGCAGACAGAGGCCATTTATCTGTTCTCATCCTCTTAGATCTGAGTGCTGCATTTGACACCATTGATCATAATATTCTTAGAAATCGCCTTAGTCAATGGGTGGGCCTCTCTGACAGCATCTTAAATTGGTTTGAATCCTACCTGGCAGGGAGAAAATTCTTTGTTAGTTGTGGTAATTACAACTCAAAGACACATGATATCCTATATGGTATTCCACAAGGCTCTATGCTGGGTCCGTTGCTCTTCTCAATCTACATGCTTCCATTAGGTCAGATTATCTCAGGGCACAACTTGAGCTACCACAGCTATGCTGATGATACACAGCTGTATTTATCAATTGCACCTGATGACCCCGATTCTCTTGATTCACTAACACAATGTCTAACTTGTATCTCAGAATGGATGAATAGTAACTTTCTCAAGTTAAATAAAGAGAAAACTGAAATCTTAGTGATTGGCAATAATGGATACATAGAGGCTATTAGAAATAAACTGGATGCATTGGGATTAAAAGTCAAAACAGAGGTAAAAAGCTTAGGGGTAACTGTTGACTGTAATCTAAATTTTAAATTGCATATTAATCATATCATTAGGACAGCATTTTTTCACTTAAGAAACATAGCAAAAGTTAGACCTCTTATATCATTGAAAGATGCTGAGAAATTACTTCACGTGTTTGTTTTCAGTCGACTAGATTACTGTAACGCACTCCTCTCAGGACTACCCAAAAAAGACATAAATTGTTTGCAACTAGTGCAGAATGCAGCTGCAAGAATCCTAACCAGGAAAAGAAAATCCGAGCACATCTCTCCAGTTTTGATGTCACTGCATTGGTTACTTGTGTCATTCAGGATTGACTTTAAAATTCTGCTTATGGTTTATAAAACCTTGAATAATCTCGCTCCATTTTATACAGTAATCCCTCGCTATATCGTGCTTTGCCTTTCGCGGCTTCACTCCATTGCGGATTTTATATGTAAGCATATTTAAATATATATCGCGGATTTTTTGCTGGTTCGCGGATTTCTGCGGACAATGGCTCTTTTAATTTCTGGTACATGCTTCCTCAGTTGGTTTGCCCAGTTGATTTCATACAAGGGACGCTATTGGCAGATGGCTGAGAGGCTACCCAGCTTACTTTTCTCTCTGTCTTGCGCTGACTTTCTCTGATCCTGACGTAGGGGGATTGAGCAGGGGGGCTGTTCGCACACCTAGACGATACGGACGCTCGTCTAAAAATGCTGAAAGATTATCTTCACGTTGCTATCTTTTATGCAGCTGCTTCCTGAAACGACATGCTGCACGGTGCTTCGCATACTTAAAAGCTCGAAGGGCATGTATTGATTTTTGACTGAAAAACAAACTCTGTCTCTCTCTCTCTCTCTCTCTCTCTCTCTCTCTCCCTGCTCCTGACGGAGGGGGTGTGAGCTGCCGCCTTCAACAGCTTTGTGCCGCGGTGCTTCGCATACTTAAAAGCCAAACAGCCCTATTGATTTGTTTGCTTTTCTCTATCTCTGTGACATGATCTGCTCCTGACGCACACTCCTTTGAAGAGGAAGATATGTTTGCATTCTTTTAATTGTGAGACGGAACTGTCATCTCTGTCTTGTCATGGAGCACAGTTTAAACTTTTGAAAAAGAGACAAATGTTTGTTTGCAGTGTTTGAATAACGTTCCTGTCTCTCTACAACCTCCTGTGTTTCTGCGCAAATCTGTGACCCAAGCATGACAATATAAAAATAACCATGTAAACATATGGTTTCTACTTCGCGGATTTTCTTATTTCGCGGGTGGCTCTGGAACGCAACCCCCGCGATGGAGAAGGGATTACTGTATATCGGAATGTCTGACACCCTATATTCCAAATCGTAACCTCAGATCCTCAAATGAGTGTCTCCTTAGAATTCCAAGAGCAAAACTTAAAAGAAGTGGTGAGGCGGCCTTCTGCTGTTATGCACCTAAAATCTGGAATAGCCTGCCAATAGGAATTCGCCAGGCTAGTACAGTGGAGCACTGCTGAAAACACATTACTTTAACATGGCCTTCTCATAACTTCACTGTAAACTGAATCCTGATACCCTGTATATCCAGTTATTATAATAACTATCCATGGTGGCTCTAAAATCTGTACTAACCCCTACTCTCTCTTCTATTTCCTTTTCCGGTGTCCTTTTGGTGGTGGCGCAAGCCACCACCATCTACTCAAAGCACCATGATGTTCCAACAATGATGGATGGATTAAAAGCCAGAAGTTTGTATGACCATCAGCATCAAGTGACTCCGTGAGAACCCTAACTACAAAGAGGACTATTTCATTTATGTTAGGTAGAATGCCCAGAGGGGCCTGGGCGGTCTCGTGGCCTGGAACCCCTACAGATTTTATTTTTTTTCTCCAGCTTTCTGGAGTTTTTTTTTTCTGTCCACCCTGGCCATCGGACCTTACTCCTTTTCTATGTTAACTAATGTTGTCTTATTTTAATTTCTTATTTTGTCTTTTATTTTTCTTTTCTTCATTATGTAAAGCACTTTGAGCTACTTTTTGTATGAAAATGTGCTATATAAATAAATGTTGTTGTTGTTGTTGGCTTAAGCAGTTTTATAAACAACAAAAGGAAGTTGAACGACTGGTTCAGAGTGGTGGAGACACTCGAAAGTTCAAGTTCAGAAAGTTGCACAGTGTCTGAAATATAAAAGAAGTGGTCAGATATCAAAGTTTCCATGAACAAGCGAGTTGTACCCCACTGTCTGAGTGTCATACGGAAACATATTAGGGTACAGAGAAATGAAAAAAATAGGGACACATTGAAGAAAAAAGGTTAAAATGTCGACTTTCATCTCGAAATTTCCACTTTAATCTTGTAGTTTACTTTGTCATTAAAGTAGAACATCGTAAACTTCATCTTAAAATCAATGTTAAATTTACTACAGTTTCTCTGATCCCACCATAACTAACGTAGCACATTAAATGCTACATATTCTATGTGTTCTATGTGTGTGAATTACTATGGGCTTCTTAAACAAGCATTCTCTTATGCCAAAAGGAGCATGCAGGCACCGATCTCCACATAGAATACATTATATTCATGATACTGCAGCTAAATGAACATTTTAGAATGATATGATATACTATGATATAATTTTCATGATGAAATGCATTAAAACATGTATTAAACATGGGGGCATGGTGGCGCAGTGGTAGCGATGAGCTGGCGCCCCATCCAGGGATTGTTCCTGCCCTTAAGCAAATGCTTGCTGGGACATGCGAGACCCTTGATGAAATAATTTATTACAGCATTACTGTCTCTGTCAAACTCTCCACTTAACCAATCACCACAATATAAGCTGTGTAATAAATGTCAAACCAGATGTAAGCTTAGAATGCCAATTCTCCAAAACTTTTAAGGAACATTGAAGAATCTTCGTAATACGTGTTTAATTATTCTATCCATCTATCCACCCAGGGTCATGCCAGTCCCAGCAAGCATCAAGCGTGAGGCAGGAACAATCCCTGGATGGGATGCCAGCTCATCGCTACCACTGCGCCACCGTGCCCCACATGTTTAATTATTAATAGTATACATTATTTGCATGAAGTTAACAATTTATATATAATATGCATACTTTAATGTACTTCATCATAAAAATAATATCAAGTATACATTCTAGTATTCTAAGAGCATAGAGCTCCAAGAGGATAACTCTTGGAAATCTAAATTGACTTAGAAACCAGTCAGCATCATCGTTAAATATGTGCTCTCTTCTATTGAATTGAATTGAATTCCTTTATTGACATTGTATGGTATAATGAAATTCAGTATGCAAATCCTCCATAAACTTATTTTCCTATAAAATAATGATAATAATAATACAACAAAAAAATGAAAAATATGCAGTATGAAAGCATAAGTACAATATACATGTATATATATTGTGCAGATAGTGTAAATGGTTCATAAAGTGGCTCATGTTGTGCAGTTATGTTACAGCTGTAGTGCAAGTGTACAGTGAGGTAACTGTAATTCTAAGTACAAACAGTTCTACCGGGAGCACTTGATGGACTGATTGAGTGTGTTTATAGCTCTTAAGATGAAACTGTTTCTGAACCTCGAGGTCCGTGCAGGAAAGGTTCTGAATCATTTGCCAGATTGAAGAAGTTCAAAAAGACTGTGCATGGCTGAGTTTAATCCATGCAGATACTTGTGGCTTTCCTGAGGCAGCGTGTGCTATAAGTATCCTCCAGGGCTGGAAGATGTATCCCAATAATCCTCTGCGTTCTCGATGCAACCTGCCATAGAGCTTTCCAATCAACTGCTTTAGAGCTGTGATTCTGCACTCAGATACAGTGGGTTAAAATACTCTCAGTGCACACTAAAGTAGCTGTGGTATTTGGAATAGCTTGGCCATTCTGTTTACCTTTATATTGTTACAGGCTGATTACAATCAGGTGCCTTCAATTTATAAACAATATGTGGTTAATTTCAACGTATTTGATAAAGCCTGCGTGATGGATTTGAATCTAAAAAGGAAAGGTAAATCACACAAGAGCAGAAGCACTGCTTTGACGCTGGGTGGTGCCAGTTTTCATAACTGAGCAGAAACGTGCATACGCAAGTTGGGATTCTGGCGTGACAATGTGCATGGCTTTACGCCAAGTTTAGTTTTTATACATCGCAATGTGAGTGTGAAAACCAGCATATGCAATATTTTTGTGTGTACACACTATACATGAGGCCCCTGGACTGTAATGAGCCTATGAACCTAAATACTGTACCTATCACACTGATCAAGGTAAGAAATTTGAAGCAACATGTGCTCTCCATCAATGCTGACTGGGGCACAATTTTAGAGTGTTCGAAGAAGTAAACAGAGTTTTGAGTAATGCATTATGTTAACCTTTACTTAGTAGCACATTACTGTGTTCTACATGCATATTCTAGTAACAAAGCAGTGAACTCATTACAGTTTATGCTCTAGTTATCACAATACAGTTATTTACTTAACAGGAATTTTGTCATTTGCATTATGCCTATTTTTTTGAACATATAAAATGTAAAGGTCATAAATGTCTTCAAGGGCAGGCATTCCATTTCACAAAAGGTCCAAGGAAGGGAGTGTGGGTCCCTGATCTGTGTCACTGCCTGGATGTCACTGCATTTGCACACCGTTTTCAGGTAGACTTAGAGAAAATAGATTTTTACAACACTGTTATATCTGTACCAGAGATGTATGTTATTTTATAACATTACATAATAGTTTGTTTTACTTCAGGATTGTACTGAAGTCACCTTTATAGTTATGTAGAAAAAATAAAGATTTTGAGTTTTACATTGAAAGAATATTTTTAATGAAGAGAATTTCATTTAAGAAAGCTGGAGCAAAGTGAACTGTGCAATGCATCCAGGAGGATTATACAACTTGGAAATAGCTGAGACAGTGTGGAAAATGCAAAAAGAAAAAAAAACAGAAAGCATTGATTTCAGTATTCACTTTGATTTGTAATCCATCACAAACAGTATTAAGATAAGATATTTAGCATTCTGGTCTGCTCATTTTTTTCATAAACACTCGTTCTTATCATTGAGGGCCTGCAACATAGTCAAAAAAGAGTTGGAATGGGGCAATTTATGGCTAATAATTACTTAAAAAATATAAAATAATGATGAAACGGGATGTTCAACAAGTGTTTGAAATCTGGCCTTGCTATAAAAGCTACATCCAGGAAAGGCCTAGTCCAGGGGTGGGCAAATTCATTCCTGGAGGGCCACAGTGGCTGCGGGTTTTTGTTCCAACCCAGTTGCTTAATTAGAAAACAATCCTTGCCATTAATTGCATTTCATGGCTTGTTAGTGCTTTAACTCTGCTATGTCAAGTCATTCTCAGATCCTAGATTTTTTTTTTCCATTCTAAGGATATCATCCAAATACTTTGAAGTGTAAAACGGATGGGTAATTCTCAATCCTTCACTTTTTTCTCTTCTCTTTCCTTCCAAGTATTTAATTAAACCAAATAGTGCACGATAAATACACACAGGTGTAAAGGGTAACAAGCAAAATGGATAACTGCTGGTTTCTTTTGTCATTTGCATCTTATTGCTAATAAGGAGCAATTAAAAACCAAGAATACAGCTGTTTAAGACTTAAATAAACAATAAGGGTTCAAAATCTTAACGAGGGAGATAACTAAAATGAAGCAGAAGTGTTTCTAGAGCAATAAGTGCTTCTTATTAAGCAATTGGGTTGGAACAAAAACCTGCAGCCACTGCGGCCCTCCAGGAATGAATTTGCCCACCCCTGGCCTAGTCCATTAGGAGCAAACAGGGCCTGAAGATCACCAAAAAGTGTGACACATTTTAAAATGCAAACTGAAAAATTGAAGACCACAAGCTGTTGCACACCTTAAGACTTGTTTGCAAGAAGAATGGGACAAAATTACACCTGAAACATTTAATAAATTGGTGTTTTCAGTACCTAAAAATGTATTAATTGTTATGAGAAAGAATGGTGATGTTACAGTGTGGCAAATTCTACACTGTCCAGACTTTTTTTCACAGTATGTTGCAAGTTTCAAAATCAATATAAGTATTCATTTTTGAAAAAAATGATAAAACCCTTTAATTATGATGTAAAACAATGGGTTGTTAAATTGTTTTCAGTTCAAATATCATTTACTATAATTTACTAATCAATGCTTTATGGTTTTATTTGTTTTTTTCATATCATCCCAACTTTTTCTAACTTGAAGTTGTAATTAAACATATAACTACATTAATAATTTTGTTCCATGTGATGTAAAGCCACTTGATAAAAGAGCACTTGAGAAATTACTGTACTTTTCCAGAAGCAAGAAAGTCTTTAATATCCCATCAAATGAAATGTATCACCGTATTCTGGAATGCATTTTGCTTTTTTATCACATCTCTTTAATGCTCCTGTAAAAATAGAGAAGTTTTTAAGGTAATTGAATCTTTATCTTAATTGTTAGTGAATCTTCTTCTTCTCTCGGCTGCTCCCATTAGGGGTTGCCGCAGAGGATCATCTTCTTCCATTTCTTTCTGTCCTCTGCATCTTGTTCCGTTACACCCATCACCTGCATGTCCTCTCTCACCACATCCATAAACCTTCTCTTAGGCCTTCCTCTTTTTCTCTTGACTGGCAGCTCTATCCTTAACATCCTTCTCCCAATATACTCAGCATCTCTCCTCTGCACATGTCTAAACCAACGCAATCTCACCTCTCTGACCGTCCAACCTGAGCTGACCCTCTAATGTATTTGTTTCTAATCCTATCCATCCTCATCACACCCAATGCAAATCTTAGCATCTTTAACTCTGCCACCTCCAGCTCTGTCTCCTGATTTCTGGTCAGTGCCACCGTCTCTAACCCATATAACATATCTGGCCTCACTACCGTCCTGTAGACCTTCCCTTTCACTCTTGCTGATGCCCGTCTGTCACAAATACAGTTAATTAAAATAGTAAATGTTTTCTTTTTGATCATTATGTACCTTTTTGATAGTGTAAAGAGTACTGAGACATCAAATACACAGAAACGTGGACATACTGTATTTATTATTTTGCAAAATAAACATTGCAGGTGAATGGCCCCTCCTGATCAGTAAGTGCTCTCATCTGATGGCTGCTATGCTAGCAATCATTTTAATGTTTATGGACTTCATGTTTGTAAGTATTTGAGTTTTAAATTCATCTTTATTTTTAATTAGTACGTTAGATTTTAATTTTGAAATGGCACAGTGTTAATATACATTTTTTCCTTGGTTTAGAGAGTAACATAAAAATAATTAGTAATGTGGTTCCTTCTTCCAGGAAGCACAGTAATTATTGGCAAGCTGGCATTCAAATTCTTGTTTTACATCTTTTTTGTTCAGTTTGAATCTTTTGTTTATGTTAATACTGTTGACTACTTAGTTTGTATGTGTTTATGAGTCTTGTGATATGTACCATGTGTGTTGTGGGCGGTTCCCCAAGAGGTCAGGCCACATGTCAGCACTGCCAAGGACCACCTTCAGACCTAAAACTACAAACACAGGGGTTCTGTACTTGTAGTTCATTCAAATGTGCTTGGGAAGTGACAAGCATTTCTTTGAGATTTTGCTCTACTTTCTGTTATTTATTGGATTTTTTTACTTTATGCTCTGTTATCGACTTCGCTTTCTGGATTCTTTATTGGGACTTTCTTTGCTTGAGTTTCCTTGCATTTCAGGCAACTCATTTATGCCTTTGGTGCTCCACTGAGCTTGCTTTCTGTTCATTATAAATAGGTGTTTTTATTTTATAAAGATTCTGCGTTTTCCCGTATTACTAGCCAGGGTTTGGTGCTAATACTCCCCTCCCACACTGCTTGTTGATTCCTCGGCTACTGCTCCTGTCATTTGTCCAGAGTACTTACCATCACCTCAAACAGAACAAGTACAGAGCCCGTGTACCTTACCTCCATCACCTTCTGCAGAGGCTAACACCGCTGCAATAACTCAAGAGAAAGTCCCCTGTGAAGAGAGACGTTACCGAATTCGCATACGTACTGGTAAGCCTCCACAGGGACTAACAGACTTAAATATATAGTTAGAATTTAATGTTTGTTTCTTCAAACATAAAAAAAGTAATAACTACTAATTTTAGAGGACAGGTTTTGTTATATATATGTGCATTGCAGCTCAGCTATTGATGCCTGATTTTGAGTTGATGCATAGTGATATGATCGGTAAAGCTTTACATATTTTGTTGGTGAGGAGATAGGAGAGGTTAGGAGCAGACACTGATACAGCACATTGCCCACCCACCACATGATAAACCAACTCGGGATCCCAGATTAGGACCCGAGTGCAGCCATGCAACGGGCGACACCTTCGAACCACACTAGTTCAGATGGAATGGAACAGTGTGAGGTTTTTTATGGTGGCTGGAGTGCCAATTCTGCCACCAAAGCCCAGGTTTTTCCCTGCAGGTTAAAGGTCCTACTTGCAGGGCTGGATGCTGATTAACATCATACCCAGGACAGAGTAATTGCAAGTGAGCAAAAAAAAAAAAGCACACACTGTGCTCGTCTGTTGCAGTACAACAGTGTACTGCATTAGGAACACATGATACACACACCATAATGAATTGTGTAAACAGACCAGGTCCACGAAGATAATCTATACTAATTAATAAAAGGCAAAGCCCACACTGACTCACTGACTGACTGACTGACTGACTGACTGACTCATCACTAATTGTCCAACTTCCCATGTAGGTGGAAGGCTAAAATTTGGCAGGCTGATTCCTTATAGCTTTCTTTCAAAAGTTAGGCAGGTTTCATTTCGAAATTCAACGCGTAATGGTCATAACTGGAACCTCTTTTTTGACAATATACTGTAATAGACGGCAGCTTGATGGCCGTGGGAGGCGGAGTTGAGTGTCACGTCATCACGCCTCCCACGTAATCACGTGAAAAGACTGTGAATGCAGTAGGGAGAAATGAAGTAAGATCCGCAAACAGCGAAGAACAAAAAATTCATTAAACAATTGAGAAGGGAGCGAGTGAAGCATACAAACATCTTCATAAGGGAAACAAAGCACCGTGTAAAACGTAAGTTTAAATTAAGTTTATTGAAACGCTCCCGTTAAGGATTGCAATAACATATTCGCGAGATAAAAGAACGCAGTAGGGAGAAATGAAGGAAGAGCCGCAAACAGCGAAGAGCAAAAAATTCATTAAACAATTGAGAAGGGAGCGAGTGAAGCATACAAGCATGTTCATAAGGGAAACAAAGCACGGTGTAAAACGTAAGTTTAAATTAAGTTTATAGAAACGCTCCCGCTGCAGATTGCAATAACATATTCGCGAGATAAAAGTTTAATGAGAAGAAACGAGGTATAAACGAACCACACGCCGTGGCGCAACGTTAGGGGCAACAGTTTCAACCATTCTATGATCTGCTTCTCGCAACTGAAAGACGGCACATGGCGGATGTTAGCCGACTTGCTGACCACAACGTTAGGGACTTCAACTCTGGCGCTGACGATAGAGATTCGATTCCCGAGAGGGGATGCAGTGAGTGTGTATGCCTGATGAGCCCAGAATTAGGGAGAAACACGTGTCGCATACTCTTTGCATTATTTGAAAGTAAACTATTAAAACCATTCTATGATCAGCTTCTGAGAACAGAAAGAGGGCACGTGGCGGATGTAAGGCGACTTCCTGACCAACCACAAGCGTAACCTGGCAGGTAACCACCCATACAGTCAGATTGTGATTCAGAAAACGAATGCCATGAATGTAATTACCACGATCTACATACTGTCAAATAAACGAAACACACGCCGTAGCGCGACAGCTGTGAAAAGCGAGGTTCACAAAAAAACAGATCCTTAACAAATTGTTATTGGTATATTTTCGATCCGTTTAAAAAGGTTTTCTTTTCTTCTTAAAAAATTAAAAGCAGTACTTCGCCGCAACGAAGCGCGAGAATTTTGCTATATATATCTGCTTCTCGCAATTAAAAGAGGGCACATGGCGGATTTTAGACGACTTCATGACCAAACATAAGTGTTACCTGCCAGGTAGGATTACCACTTTTAATACAAAAAAATAAGGGACGCATACTGCAGCGGGTGCCACATCTCAGTGCCAACAGTTTGCAGACTCTACTTAAAAGACCCGCCCTCCTCACTGGACAGTTAAAAAGACCAATCAAACTAACGATGACATCAAGTATTACCCAATCAAAAGTAGGAAAGGAGGCATCTTCATAAAATGCGTGTGGGATGATTTGCATGAGACGCTGCTTTAAAAAAAATGATAAAAAAATTACGGGACAAATCCCGTCCCGTATTGATTCAAAACGGGACGCGCAATTTCATTCTCAAATGCGGGACGATTCCGTATTTTAAAGGACGGGTGGCAACCCTACAGTGCCAGGTAACCACCCATACAATCAGATTGTGATTCAGACTAGGAAAGCAATGAATGTAATTACCCCGATCTACATACAAGGCGAAAGTCTTGCAACATTCAAAGATGATGGTTTGGGATAAGTACACCATAGAACATAAAAGAGCTTATGAAGCCTTGAACCGAAAAAAGCAAGATCTCAGAGATCGTAAAAAAAAAATAGGAGGTAATGTCGTTTTACTCGCTGTAGATTTTAGTCAAACATTACCAGTTATTCCACGAGGGAGACCAGCAGATGAACTCAACGCGTGTTTAAAATCCATGCTTCTCCCACGCTCGGTTATATGTCGCGTGTTCTCGGGTAGGTACACCAAAAAATGTATACATTTAAGCATGTAATGGGCAAACAAAAAATGAGGTATACCCGGAGGCACTGCAGTAGTACTTAATGTAACTTTACTTCTTAAATGTTAATGTTTTACTGTTTAATAATTTATACGCTTCTTATATGTTGTTCAAATTCTTTTATCAAAATACCAGTGACAGCGCAATGCACGATAACATGGAGTGAATACACCATACGCATCCGCCCACGGCCGCCCTGGTGTGCGCAGATAGGAGTTGATTCTACAATAAAATAAAATAAAGATAAAAACCCAGGATTGTTTCCTGCCTTCTGCCCTGTGTTGGCTGGGATTGGCTCCAGCAGACCCCCGTGACCCTGTGTTCGGATTCAGCGGGTTGGAAAATGGATGGATGGATGGATGGATAAAAAGAGTAATACAATCATCACCCATAAAGCGGATAGTAGACGTGACGTTCTATATGTGTACCAGAGTTCAAGTCAATAGGTGAAACGGTTTGCGAGCTACAGGTGATTTAAAATCCTGGACAGACAAACGAATAGCCACGGTAGCAAATTACAGAAGAAGATTTTACTGTTTAATAATTTATATTTATATGAA